>NC_090647.1:154240961-154458461 GCF_040937935.1 Hyperolius riggenbachi | reverse complement strand
TGGACAATAGCCAATGCAAAATGTTTAAAATGTTTATATTATAATAAATACACTATTAATTGAATTCTCCTTCCAACAGCGATACAAAGTTGGAGTCCGTTTACAGTACAGAGTATTAGAATCTTTGTTGAAATCGGTAAGCATATTGAGAATTATAAGCAACTAGGTTTCATATTATTGTTTGACTATCCAGATATCTAAAATGCATGCTTTTCATGATACATATACTGTAGGTTTGAATGATTTAAATCTTTTCTGTCACAATTTATTTATTGTACATTCCATTTCACAAGCACACACCTTTTGAGACCTGTTTGCACACTCCACATAACCCTAACAACAGATTTCATCCACTGTGTATACAGTATTTAAAGCAAACCCGGGTTAAAAAATAAACTGATGCGATAAACCATTGTATCTATAGTCCTAATCCTAAATGGGACTGTCCTTGAATCCCAATGTCTTATTTTGAGCAGAAGCTTAGCCTCTGTTCCCACTAGAGCAGAGACCTGACTTTTTTTTGTCCGTTCTCCGTTCATTACTAAGCAGA
The DNA here is from genome assembly GCF_040937935.1 of Hyperolius riggenbachi. Lineage (NCBI taxonomy): Eukaryota > Metazoa > Chordata > Amphibia > Anura > Hyperoliidae > Hyperolius > Hyperolius riggenbachi. The sequence continues at coordinate 154,457,911 of NC_090647.1, read as the reverse complement.
GAGTAATCGGCTCTTATGTTATACATAGGAGCTGCTCACACTCGTCGCTCTGCAACGAATCCGGGGCAGCAACTTCTGTGCAGCCCTCGATAATCCAAGGGCCAGGCGGATAGCATCCCCCATACAGCCTATTGGGCAGCGCATCTATCCTTGCACAGTCTGCTCCCCCTGGCCGCACGTGATGCAAAAGTTTAGTGGGAATGGAGCCTTAAAATGTACCAGAGACGAAAATAGTCTCAGGTACCATACTTACCTGGAGCTTCTTTAATGAAAAGCGAAGGCGGAATTTTTAAATATTAGTAGGACCCAGAGGTATGTCATGTCTCTGTGTCTCTCTATCGCCGCTGCTAGTCCCCCCGGGGTCTGCTGTCCCCCCTGAAAATATCGCCAGGCTAGCGGCAATCTGCTTGTCGCTAGCTGTCTGTTAACCTGAGGCATGTAATGGAGGCGACAATGCGGAGGAGGCTGATTGACAAGCCTCAGGTAAACAATCGGCCTCCTCCGCATTCCCGCCTCAGGTAAACAGACGGCTAGCAAAAAGCCGTTGTCGCTACCCTGGCGATATTTTCAGGGGGGACAGCAGAGCCCTGTAGGGACTAGCAGCGGCGATGGGACACAGGCATTTGATTGTGCACATGACATACCTCTGGGTCCTATTAAGATTTAAAAATTCCGCATCCGGTTCTCTTAAAGCCCCCTTTAGACCGCCTAATGCTTTGCTATCTCCCCAGGTCGCTCCTGTCCCCTGCTGAATGGCCCAGTAGCCTGACCGAGTTGCTCTTTGTTGCACATGCCTGACTGCTTGCGCTCTCCCGTGGCCGGGAGCGTATTCCGCCTGTGCAGTAGTTACTGCACAGATGCAGAATGCTCCCGGCTACAGGAGCACAACGAAGGCGTGAGATTATCGCGGACTACACAGAATTGTAGTCCTTTTACTGCAATGGATACTGTAGATCCATTGTAGACTTACAAGTGTGAATGCCTCCTATTTATAAAATGGGAGCTGTTCACTGTCTGTTTAGCGATGAACGGACAAAAAGTTTACATTCTCTGCTCTAGTGCGAACGCAGCCTTAGGCCTGGAACCCACTGAAATCAGCAAACGCAAAACGCAACCGCTAGCGTTTTGTCTGAGCGGTTTGCAAGCGGATTCATGCGCGTTTTTGGTCGTGTTTTGCAACATTGTATTTTTTGCCCAGCGGGTGCGTAGCGTTTTGCGTTTTGCGTTTTTATCCTGATTGGTCCTGTGAATTATTTTTAATTTTGTTACAGTGTGCTGAACCGCAAAACGCTAGCAAAACCGCTCAGTTTAGGTTTTGCTGAGCGTTTCTGCTAGCGTTTCAAAACTTTACATTGAAGCGCTAACGCTCCTAAAATGCTGCAGGTCCTGCATTTGCATTTCTGGGAAACGCAAACGCTCCTGTGGAAGTTGCCCCATCCATTAACATTAGCCCAGCGTTTTGGCAAACTGCTAGCGTATCGCAGTGCTGCCAAAACGCTGCCAAAAGCGCTCCTGTGGGTTCCAGCCCTTACTGTTTGCTGACTACGTACAGCTCAGTGCTTCTGCAGTAATGCTGTTCCTGTGGTTCTTAAAAGCTGCCTTGTGCACAGATTTTTTTTTTCTTTCTAGAAATGTATTCTGCACATAAAGTGTGTTCTTATTTATTTTGGCATCAGTACACTACCACTTTTATGGTCATGAATTTGATATAACAGGATATGCCAGACCACTCATCTTATTTTTATTTATAGTTCCAGTAAGTGCATACATGTCATTGTTTTGGGTTTTTTTTTTGCTCAATCACGAATGTTTTCCAAGTCCTATGTAGGCACTCTGTAGCAGAGCTTGTTTTTTTTTCCCCCTGCAAATGCTCCTTCATTGGCTAATATCAAATAACGCATTTGTAAAGTATGTGGTCAGGAGCCTTTTGGCAGCCACTTTTTTGTATTACAGACTTTCACAGTTTTCTCAGTTATCTGTCTGACTCCCTTACTGTCTGAACGGCATAATGATAGTAGCTAAGCAACTGTGGCTCCTCCCACAAAGCCTGCTACCATAGGCTCCCCCTGAACTACTTCAGGCCTCCTAAAAAGTATCAGTTTGGCCCAATTCTGTTCCCTTTCAAGATCAGGAGGAATTAGCGCCGCCCACTTTTCCATTGGTTGGGTAGTAGTTGGCAATGAGTCAAACCATAATATTGAGTTTAGGTTAGAGATGAGACCAGGCCTGTCTATTCTCAATATAAGCACACTTTTTAAGCTGGTAGATGGTATATTTAGATCTCTCTGGCACAGTACTTTGTTTAGTTAGTGATAAGAATGTAGCCTTTGCTGACCTATATGTAATATGTATGTGACCTGTATGTAATAAAGTGCTAACGTAATACAGCAGAACCTTTTTAGTTTCTGTGTATGTCAAGATTTTTTCATGTTTCTTAAATGTGCAATTTTCTTTATTTTGCCTTTCAGGAGGAAGAGCGCTTGTCTGTACACAACTTCAGGTTTGTTCTCTAGATTCTGCTTTTTGCAGTGTATTTTTAGGCAGAAAGGAATCCTTTCCCATTGTTGGAGAAACCAAGAGGGAGTTTGGTCTCCTAGAGATGTACTGTCTGCATCCTGTCCCCACGTCTGTTAGCACCGTGTTCCATGCTGTTTTGTTTCTTGCTAATGAGTCTTTTCTATTGTGGTGCTATATGGAGACAATATAGCACACTGTAAAGGCCGAAGCTAATTTTGTCCTTTAGATTACATATTTATTGTGGAGAATGTTTTTCTACACCCCTATAATAGCTCATGTCCTATGCATTACTGGGCTGTTACTTCAACCCTTTCCTTATTTTAGAGATGAGTTGAACTTCACAATTTTCTTAAACAATCACAGGAAGTTCTTTCTTCTTTCTAATATATATATATATATATATATATATATATATATATATATATATATATATATATATATATATATATATATATATATATATATATATATATATATATTATACAGTGGTTTGCAAAAGTATTCGGCCCCCTTTGAAGTTTTCCACATTTTTTTCATATTACTGCCACAAACTTGAATCAATTTTATTGGAATTCCACGTGAAAGACGAATACAAAGGGGTGTACACTTGAGATCTAAATCCAATCGAGAATCTGTGGCAAGATCTGAAAACTGCTGTTCACAAACGCTGTCCATCTAATCTGACTGAGCTGGAGCTGTTTTGCAAAGAAGAATGGGCAAGGATTTCAGTCTCTAGATGTGCAAAGCTGGTAGAGACATACACTAAAAGACTGGCAGCTGTAATTGCAGCAAAAGGTGGTTCTACAAAGTATTAACTCAGGGGGCTGAATAATTACGCACACACCACTTTGCAGTTATTGATTTGTAAAAATGTTTGGAATCGTGTATGATTTTCGTTCCACTTCTCACGTGTACACCACTTTGTATTAGTCTTTCACGTGGTATTCCAATAAAATTGATTCATGTTTGTGGCAGTAATATGACAAAATGTGGAAAACTTGAATACCGAATACTTTTGCAAACCACTGTATATATTTAGTTTTTTTTTTAATGAACTTAGTAGCCTACAGATATGGATTTTGGAGCATCTGAAAAGTGTAGAAGGATGATGTGGGTGAGGAATATACAGAATACACAAGTTATCATGGCCTACAGCAGAGGTGTCCACACTTTCAGTTGTGTGCTAATCTTAAAATGACCAAATCAAAATGATCTAGCTGGTAGACTCTACCTACAGATGCATGCCACAACTGCAGAACATGCACAGCGGTGGCCCAACAGTACATTGATCACCACAAGCCACCAGTCAATTAGATACACATCATGGCATCCCCCTCAGTAAGGCAGATGGAATAGTGCTTGACCAAATTATCACAATATCATGCTAAGTGTCCAGCAAAATTGTAATCGGCAGTAGCACATAATGCTTGTAAATGTACATCGCCCACATTGCTGCATCATAATACCGTACGCTGTAGTGCTAAACATCAGGACTGCATATCATACAAAGCCCACCAGAGAGACTATGAGCAATGTGTGCATAACTCAAGCATGTGCGATTTACACAGAAGTCCTATGCAATCTAACAGTAGATCCGTTTAAACAATGGGCACCCCTGCTCTAGAGTGTTCTAATATTATACTATTATTATGCATTTATATAGCCCTTACATCTTCCATAATGTTTTACAAAGTTATGTCAGAAACTGTTATTCAGAGCAACTCACAACCTGCTGCTTCAGCAGGGGCGTAGCAATAGCCACAGCAGCTGCTATGGGGCCCTGGAGCAGAGGGGGCCCAGACGGCACTTTAATGTATTTACTAAAAGCTTTTTTTTTGTGTTCCATCACCCTCTGACTTTGTCTCAGTGCCCATGGACTATATGCAGTGTAGATTGCATGAGAATGAAAATTGCCCAATTAACCTTTATCCACAGGTTATGGAAAATGTAGCACTACTCAAGTGTCTACATTTGATGGCCCCATGAAAGGTTTGCTATGGGGCTCCATGTTCAATAGCAACGCCACTGCTCTTCAGCAAATATAAGGTGGCCACACACTATACAATAAGATGATCCAGTTTCAGGGCCAATTCCTGTGACAGCCGTTTGTGCAGAAAAATCTAAGGGCCTGTTCACACTGCATGTGTTGCCACCCCGGAGGTCTGATGTTCACACTGCATGCGTTCCAGACCAGTGCGGTCCGCAAACGCGTGCTGCTTGCATTTTTCCCGAAACGCGTGGCTGACTCATTCACTACAGTGAGTATCAGCCACGCAACGCATGCAAATGCAGATGGTGTGCTTTCGTACGCGTTGTGTTCTGATCGCACAACCATCTGAATTTGGTAATATGAACAGGGCCTAAAGATTTTTTTCTTTTTTAAAATAATGCTGCACTTCCACAATGCTCTCAGCAAGATAATAAAGATTTCTTTCTGCAGATGGATAAACTAGAAGCTTGCCTCTCCGACCTGATGACTACGTCATAATAGAAAAACCTCGGTCAGGTTGGAGACCTCATCCATCCACAGAAATATTTGTCATCTTGCTGAGATCACTGTGGAAGTGCAGGATTATTTGAATCAGTTACATGCATATAGGTGGGTCCTGTTTGCAGGGACTTGCAGCATAAGTGATTTTAACCACTTCGGGACCAGCAACCTCTGCCACCTTAAAGAGACACTGAAGCGGAAAAAAAAAATGATATAGCGAATTGGTTGTGTACTATGAATAATTACTAGAAGATTAGCAGCAAAGAAAATATTCTCATACTTCTATTTTCAGGTATATAGTGTTTTTTCTAACATTGCATCATTCTATATTATGTGCAGATTACACAACACTCAGCATTCAAAATGATTCTTTCAGAGCAGTCTGTGAAGTAATGACCTCTCCTCTAGCAGAGGAAAAGTAAACTGTTCACTTATAGTTGGGATAATAAAAGTCAGATAACAGCCCTCTCCACGACTAAAGGTGCATACACACATCAGACTATAGTCTTTGGAAAATGAAAGACCACAGACCAATCTTACCACCCTTCATGTAGTATGAGAGCCATACTCTACACAGTCTTTTCTATGGAGCTGAACTCCCCATCATAAAAAAAAGATGCTGTACACACTCAAAAGATCTGTAGCTGCAAAAGATCTGTTCCTGCCAAAAATCCATTCCTGCAAAATGCAATGATAGTCTATGAGATCTGCAGATCATTTATTAATTTATTTATTTTATTTATTTGTTTATTTGTTTATTGTATTTATAAAGCGCCAACATATTACGCAGCGCTGATCATCATACACACATGATTTAACTGACATTCATCTGCAGATCAGATCCACCAGGATGGATTTTCAGATCTGCGGATGATTGCTTGATCTGCAGATGAATGTCAGTTAAATCATGTGTGTATGATGATCTGCAGATCTCATAGACTATCATTGCATTTTGCAGGAATGGATTTTTGGCAGGAACAGATCTTTTGCAGATACTGATCTTTTGTGTCTGTACAGCATCTGTGTGTGCAGCATCTTGCAAAGATTTTTTTTCTGATGTGGAGTTCAGCTCCATAGAAAAGACTGTGTAGAGTATGGCTCTCATACTACATGAAGGGTGGTAAGATTGGTCTGTGATCTTTCATTTTCCAAAGACTATGGTCTGATGTGTGTATGAGCCTTAAGACTTAGTCGGAGAGTTAATGGCTTGTTTGCATAGAGATAACAACTGGAGTTTCTTAACTCTTCCTGTACTGGAAACAATTAGACTGATGTATCTGATCTTAATGTTTTATTTCTTAGCTGTACTACACATACAAATCATAATATATTTTTTTTTTCGCTTCAGTGTCTCTTTAACCACTTAAGGACTGCAGTCATAAAACCCCTTAAGGACCAGAGCCTTTTTTTCCATTCGGACCACTGCAGCTTTCACGGTTTATTGCTCAGTCATACAACCTACCACCTAAATGAATTCTACCTCCTTTTCTTGTCACTAATACAGCTTTCTTTCGGTGCTATTTGATTGTTGCTGCGAGTTTTAGTTTTTATTATATTCATCAAAAAAGACATGAATTTTGTCAAAAAAATGACTTTTTTAACTTTCTGTGCTGACATTTTTCAAATAAAGTAAAATTTCCTATACATTTGAGCGCGAAAGTTATTCTGCTACATGTCTTTGATAAAAAAAAACCCATTCAGTGTATATTTATTGGATTGGGTAAAAGTTATAGCGTTTACAAACTATGGTGCCAAAAGTAAATTTTCCCATTTTCAAGCATCTCTGACTTTTCTGCGCACCTGTCAGGTTTCATGAGGGGCTAAAATTCCAGGATAGTACAAATCCCCCCCAAATGACCCCATTTTGGAAAGAAGACATCCCAAAGTATTCAGTGAGAGGCATGGTGAGTTCATAGATTTTATTTTTTGTCACAAGTTAGCGGAAAATGACACTTTGTAACAAAAAAAAAAAAAAAAAAAAAGTTTCCATTTCTTCTAACTTGCGACAAAAAAAATTGAAATCTGCCACTGACTCACTATGCTACTCTCTGAATACCTTGAAGTGTCTACTTTCCAAAATGGGGTCATTTGTGGGGTGTGTTCACTGTCCTGGCATTTTGGGGGGTGCCTAATTGTAAGCACCCCTGTAAAGCCTAAAGATGCTCATTGGACTTTGGGCCCCTTAGCGCAGTTAGGCTGCAAAAAAGTGCCACACATGTGGTATTGCCGTACTCAGGAGAAGTAGTATAATGTGTTTTGGGGTGTATTTTTACACATACCCATGCTGGGTGGGAGAAATATCTCCGTAAATGACAATTGTTTTCTTTTTTTAACACACAATTGTCAATTTATAGAGATATTTCTCCCACTCAGCATGGGTATGTGGAAAAATACACCCCAAAACACATTATACTACTTCTCCTGAGTACGGCGATACCACATGTGTGGCACTTTTTTGCACCCTAACTGCGCTAAGGGGCCCAAAGTCCAATGAGTACCTTTAGGATTTCACAGGTCATTTTGAGAAATTTCGTTTCAAGACTGCTCCTCACGGTTTAGGGCCCCTAAAATGCCAGGACAGTATAGGAATCCCACAAATTACCCCATTTTAGAAAGAAGACACCCCAAGGTATTCCATTAGGAGGATGGTGAGTTCATAGAAGATTTTTTTTTTTTGTCACAAGTTAGCGGAAATTGATTTTAATTGTTTTTTTTCATAAAGTGTCATTTTCTGCTAACTTGTGACAAAAATAAAATCTTCTATGAACTCACCATACTCCTAACGGAATACCTTGGGGTGTCTTCTTTCTAAAATGGGGTCATTTGTGGGGTTCCTATACTGCCCTGGCATTTTAGGGGCCCTAAACCGTGAGGAGTAGTCTTGAAACCAAATGTCGCAAAATGACCTGTGAAATCCTAAAGGTACTCATTGGACTTTGGGCCCCTTAGCGCACTTAGGGTGCAAAAAAGTGCCACACATGTGGTACCGCCGTACTCAGGAGAAGTAGTATAATGTGTTTTGGGGTGTATTTTTACACATACAGATGCTAGGTGGGAGAAATATCTCTGTAAATGACAATTTGATTTTTTTTACACACAATTGTCCATTTACAGAGAGATTTCTCCCACCCAGCATGGGTATGTATAAAAATACACCTCAAAACACATTATACTACTTCTTCTGAGTACGGCGATACCACATGTGTGACACTTTTTTGCAACCTAGGTGCGCTAAGGGGCCTAACGTCCTATTCACAGGTCATTTTGAGGCATTTGGATTCTAGACTACTCCTCACGGTTTAGGGCCCCTAAAATGCCAGGGCAGTATAGGAACCCCACAAGTGACCCCATTTTAGAATGAAGACACCCCAAGGTATTCCGTTAGGGGTATGGTGAGTTCATAGAAGATTTTTTTTTTGTCACAAGTTAGCGGAAAATGACACTTTGTGAAAAAAAAAAACAATACATATCAATTTCCGCTAACTTGTGACAAAAAATAAAATCTTCTATGAACTCACCATACTCCTAACGGAATACCTTGGGGTGTCTTCTTTCTAGAATGGGGTCATTTGTGGGGTTCCAATACTGCCCTGGCATTTTAGGGGCCCTAAATCGTGAGTAGTCGTCTTGAACCCAAATGTCTCAAAATGACCTGTGAAATCCTAAAGGTACTCATTGGACTTTGGGCCCCTTAGCACAGTTAGGCTGCAAAAAAGTGTCACACATGTGGTATCGCCGTACTCAGAAGAAGTAGTATAATGTGTTTTGTGGTGTATTTTTACATATAACCATGCTGGGTGGGAGAAATATCTCTGTAAATGACACATTTTTGATGTTTTTTACACACAATTGTCCATTTACAGAGAGATTTCTCCCACCCAGCATGGGTATGTGTAAAAATACACCACAAAACACATTATACTACTTCTCCTGAGTATGGCGATACTACATGTGTGACACTTTTTTGCAGCCTAGGTGCGCTAAGGGGCCTAACGTCCTATTCACAGGTCATTTTGAGGCATTTGTTTTCCAGACTACTCCCCACGGTTTAGGGCCCCTAAAATGCCAGGGCAGTATAGGAACCCCACAAGTGACCCCATTTTAGAAAGACGACACCCCAAGGTATTCCGTTAGGGGTATGGTGAGTTCATAGAAGATTTTATTTTTTGTCACAAGTTAGTGAAAAATGACACTTTGTGAAAAAAACAATAAAAATCCAATTTCCGCTAACTTTTGACAAAAAATAAAATCTTCTATGAACTCATCATACACCTAACAGAATACCTTGGGGTGTCTTCTTTCTAAAATGGGGTCACTTGTGGGGTTCCTATACTGCCCTGGCATTTTATGGGCCCAAAACTGTGAGTAGTCTGGAAACCAAATTTCTCAAAATGACTGTTCAGGGGTATAAGCATCTGCAAATTTTGATGACAGGTGGTCTATGAGAGGGCAAATTTTGTGGAAACGGTCATAAGCAGGGTGGCCTCTTAGATGACAGGATGTATTGGGCCTGATCTGATGGATAGGAGTGCTAGGGGGGTGACAGGAGGTGATTGATGGGTGTCTCAGGGGGCGGTTAGAGGGGAAAATAGATGCAATCAATGCACTGGGGAGGTGATCGGAAGGGGGTCTGAGGGGGATCTGAGGGTTTGGCCGAGTGATCAGGAGCCCACACGGGGCAAATTAGGGCCTGATCTGATGGGTAGGTGTGCTAGGGGGTGACAGGAGGTGATTTATGGGTGTCTCAAGGTGTGATTAGAGGGGGGAAATAGATGCAAGCAATGCACTAGCGAGGTGATCAGGGCTGGGGTCTGAGGGCGTTCTGAGGTGTGGGCGGGTGATTGGGTGCCCGCAAGGGGCAGATTAGGGTCTAATCTGATGGGTAACAGTGACAGGTGGTGATAGGGGGTGATTGATGGGTAATTAGTGGGTGTTTAGAGGAGAGAATAGATGTAAACGATGGATTTGGGAGGTGATCTGATGTCGGATCTGCGGGCGATCTATTGGTGTGGGTGGGTGATCAGATTGCCCGCAAGGGGCAGGTTAGGGGCTGATTGATGGGTGGCAGTGACAGGGGGTGATTGATGGGTGGCAGTGACAGGGGGTGATTGACAGGTGATCAGTGGGTTATTACAGGGAAGAACGGATGTAAATAATGCACTGGCGAATCGATAAGGGGGGGGGGTTGAGGGCAATCTGAGTGTGTGGGCGGGCGATTGGGTGCCCGCAAGGGTCTAATCTGATGGGTAACAGTGACAGGTGGTGATAGGGGGTGATTGATGGGTAATTAGTGGGTGTTTAGAGGAGAGAATAGATGTAAACGAAGGATTTGGGAGGTGATCTGATGTCGGATCTGCGGGCGATCTATTGGTGTGGGTGGGTGATCAGATTGCCCGCAAGGGGCAGGTTAGGGGCTGATTGATGGGTGGCAGTGACAGGGGGTGATTGACGGGTGATTGACGGGTGATTGACGGGTGATTGACAGGTGATTGACAGGTGATTGACAGTTGATCAGGGGGGATAGATGCATACAGTACGCAGGGGGGGGGGAGGGTCTGGGGGGGTCTGGGGAGAATCTGAGGGGTGGGGGGGGGGGTGATCAGGAGGGAGCAGGGGGCAGTTTAGGGACTAAAAAAAAAAATAGCGTTGACAGATAGTGACAGGGAGTGATTGATGGGTGATTAGGGGGGTGATTGTGTGCAAATGGTGGTCTGGGGGGTGGGCAGGGGGGGGTCTGAGGGGTACTGTGGGCGATCAGGGGGCAGGGGGGGGCAGATCAGTGTGTTTGGGTGCAGACTAGGGTGGCTGCAGCCTGCCCTGGTGGTCCCTCGGACACTGGGACCACCAGGGCAGGAGGCAGCCTGTATAATACACTTTGTATACATTACACTTTGTAGCGGCGATCGCGGGGTTAACAACCCGCCGGCGCTTCCGATTGGCCGGCGGGTTGACGTCGCGGGTGGGCGGAGCCTATTGCCGGTGGATGCGCGCGCATCCCAGCGCGCGATCCCCGGCCAGAAAGTGCCCCAGGACCTGACGCCAATCTGCGTTACGTGGTCCTGGGGCTGCCACTTTGCCGCCGCCAATATGAAGTAGGCGGTCGGCAAGTGGTTAAGGACCAGAGGGTGCTGGTCCAGTAAAGCGCTGCTTCCCGACGAATCACCGCTAAAATCCGCCGCTCCCAACGGTCACGCGCTATGTCCCCGCCGCAGGCTGCTCTCTCTGCCGTCAGTATGACTTTAATTGGCTCCTGACCCTGTCACTCCATGTAAGCCAATGGGAACGGCTTACATGAATGACAGGGCCAGGAGCCAATGAAAACGGCTCCTGCCTGGCTCGCAGTGCTCTGCCATTATAGAGGCGGCAGGGCAGCTGATTTCGTCGCAGATGGAGCGCGGACAGCGGCGGGGACGGGCGGGGGCGCGTGGTCAATGGGAGGTAGAGATTACGTCCGGTCAGAACCGCAGCGCACCCTGCCCGCCGTAGATTTATACTGCGGCGGTCCACAATAGGTTAACTGAACTTTTAGATTTTAGAAAGAAAACAAAAGCTTTGATATAATTTACAAATCTGTTACCTGAAACCATTTTCATTGTCTGTGTGATGGTGGACACCTGCCAGTCTGTCTTGCATAAGGTGACTAAAGGTTCTGTAAAACGCAGAGCAATTGCTGGATATTGTATGCATTGCTTGCCTGTAAGCTAGCAATATGTCTATACAGCACTCACCCTGAACTATCTCTCCCCAAAGGATTGATTTTAGATCCCTGTGGTTGACAGTACTTATTGGTGTGTACACCCCTTTACTTATTGCTTATCTGAATAGTGTACCTTTCCAGAAGGTCTTGAGGAGGGGTTGATGAGTTGAAGCAATCACAATCTCTCTTCCCCACAACCCTAAAAGGGCAGCCTGAGACTAGAAACACTTAATGAAAACCTGAAATATCTGACTGACTTTAAAAATGGCTGCTTAACGGTCTGTTGTGCTGAAGAGTATGCAGATCAATTGTCCTGAGTTTATGGACGGCATGCATGTTCAAGGCGTGACTCTAGAACTACTAAAACCAAAAGATCACAGTAGGCAAGCAACTGGCATGTTCTGAAAAGGGAAGATGGCTGCCTCCATATTCCTTCATCTCGGGCTTTGCTTTACAGTGCTGCAGCCTCCAGACTGATAGACAGTGCTGACAAGCAGCTTAAGTGTCTCACTCTGCACTTGGCACTGGAAAAATGCTGTAATCCTGCAGGATAAGGCTGTTCTTTTTATAAAACCGCTGACATCACACTGGAATGGAAGAGGAATATTTGTGTCTTTAGGGTGATTATTAGAGTCTGGGAGTTCTGAAATGATTTTACCTTGGGTGCCATCACACCTAATTATTTTTATTTACAATATTTTATATAGTGCAAACCTATCATGCATTAAGTTTTAAATTACAAGAAGCAATTCACATCTCTTGGAGTATCACAAGTCTTATTACAGTTTAGGGCCATTTAATCCCGACACAGGCCAGTTGACAAACAAACATATATGCTTTTGGGATTTAGGAAGAAAACTGAGCACCTTGCATAGACTCATGATAAAAGTACCCCTGAACTGAGAAGGGGGTTTGATTGCTGTCCGTTTTGTGAATGTCACAGCACCATCCTCTTATTCCAGTGCCCCCAGGGGGCCCCACACTACACACTAGAAAGTTAAATATGGGCAGGGAGGAAGTGGCATTTATCTTCCTCAGGAATGCCCCCGGTCATGCCCACTTGTACTGTGCAATTTATTATCCTTTTACATATACTCCAGGGTCCCTTTGCTGTTCTTTTTTCCTTGTTGGTTCTCCCGTTCTGCTGCCATTTTCACCGCTGTGGTGCTGACCCGGAAGTAACCTGGAAGTATTTCTGGGTCAACACCCTAGAGGTGAAAATGCCAGCATATACAAGAGGAAACTGCGCAATGGGAGAGGAGAGAGCTGACAGGACGAAAAAGACAGCAAAGGGAACCTGAAGTAGGCGAGTCATGCAGTGACTTTTTTTTTTTTAACGTTACTAAATACACAATTCAGGAGTATTTTAATCAATTTGAAATCCTGACACACATGTAAAGTGCTTTGTAGCATATTTATATTTATTATTTATTATGTAAATGCTATCTCACTATGGTGAGACAGCTAATTTTGGCGGATCGTAACAGCCGGGATTTGGCCGCAGCCATAGGGGAATAGTTTTAGAGAGGAAAAAGGAAACTTTCTAGAGCAAGATGATCTACAGTGGTTTGCAAAAGTATTCGGCCCCCTTGAAGTTTTCCACATTTTGTCATATTACTGCCACAAACCTGAATCAATTTTATTGGAATTCCACATGAAAGACCAATACAAAGTGGTGTCCACGTGAGAAGTGGAATGAAAATCATACATTATTCCAAACCTTGTTTCTTTTAAAATAACTGCAAAGTGGGGTGTGTGTAATTATTCAGCCCCCTGAGTCAATACTTTGTAGAACCACTTTTTGATGCAATTACAGCTGCCAGTCTTTTAGGGTATGTCTCTACCAGCTTTGCACATCTAGAGACTGAAATCCTTGACCATTCTTTTCAAAACAGCTCCAGCTCAGTCAGATTAGATGGACAGAGTTTGTGAACAGCAGTTTTCAGATCTTGCCACAGATTCTCGATTGGATTTAGATCTGGACTTTGACTGGGCCATTCTAACACATGGATATGTTTTTTTTAAACCATTCCATTGTTGCCCTGGCTTTATGTTTAGGGTAGTTTTTCGTTCTGGAAGGTGAACCTCCGCCCCAGTCCATTTTGGTCTCATCTGACCAGAGCACCTTCTTCCACATGTTTGCTGTGTCCTCCACATGGCTTGTGGCAAACTGCAAACAGGACTTCTTATGCTTTTCTGTTCACAATGGCTTTCTTCTTGTCACTCTTCCATAAAGGCCAGCTTTGTGCAGTGCACGACTAATAGTTTTCCTGTGGACAGATTCCCCCACCTGAGCTGTAGATCTCTGCAGCTCATCCAGAGTCACCATGGGCCTCTTGACTGCATTTCTGATCAGCACTCTCCTTGTTCGACCTGTGAGTTTAGGTGGGCGGCATTGTCTTGGTAGGTTTACAGTTGTGCCATACTCCTTCCATTTCTGAATGATCGCTTGAACAGTGCTCTGTGGGATGTTCAAGGCTTTAGAAATCCTTTTTGTAGCCTAAGCCTGCTTTACATTTCGCAATAACTTTATCCCTGACCTGTCTGGTGTGTTCTTTGGACTTCACGGTGTTGTTGCTCCCAATATTCTCTTAGACAACCTCTGAGGCCGTCACAGAGCAGCTGTATTTATACTGACATTAGATTACACACAGGTGCACTCTATTTAGTCATTAGCACTCATCAGGCAATGTCTATGGGCAACTGAGTGCACTCAGATCAAAGGGGGCTGAATAATTATGTATTCCCCACTTTGCAGTTATTTATTTGTAAAAAATGTTTGGAATCATGTATGATTTTTGTTCCACTTTTCACGTGTACACCACTTTGTATTGGTCTTTCATGTGGAATTCCAATAAAATTGATTCATGTTTGTGGCAGTAATATGACAAAATGTGGAAAACTTCAAGGGGGCCAAATACTTTTTCAAACCACTGTATATTACAGCTTCACCTTGGGCCCAAACTTAGGCGCACGTTTTTGAACGTATGCCTCACTTCAGAGACCTTGGCCACTTTACCACTGCTTTACTATTTCATACACACCTTATATTACACCTGTTGTCCTTAACCCTTATTTTATTTATTTATTTGTTGCATTTATAAAGCGCCAACATATTACGCAGCGCTGGTAACCCTTTGGAATGTAAGGCCGATAGGCCAGGGCTCTCTTTCCCTTTGTCTCTCAATGCTGAGTAATATGCATACATCTCTTCCTATGTAAAATTGGTCTTGTTGATTGTTCACTACATCAGCTGTAAGCCACCATTTTCTTGTATTGGTAACTGTTATGTTGTATTGTTATACATTGGCCTCAATTCACTAAGCTTTATCAAACACTTTATCAAACATTTGATAATTTACCTCATGGGTAAAATCTAATTTTGAATTCACAAAGGTGTCATAGATATATTGAACGTTTTATCAATAAAGCATTCGATAAATATACTGTATAACACCTTATTGAATTCAAAATTAGATTTTACCCATGAGGTAAATTATCAAACGTTTGATAAAGTGTTTGATAAAGCTTAGTGAATTGAGGCCATTGTATTCTGTTGTAAAGTGCCACGGAAGATGCTGGCACTATATAAATATAAATCAATAATAATATACTTCATGCATATAACATCATTGCTGCAAGTCAATCCTGGGTCTCTAGTGCTACAAGGTAAAAGCGGGAGTCCCTTAAATATTAAGATAAGGCTTTGTAAACACTGGCATTTATTTTAGATCTAATAACGTAACAACTTAAATGCATTGCTGTGTTCATATCACCTCTCTCAGCCAGCCAGCTAGCTAGCCCACCCACTGAGTTCAAAGTAATCAGAATTGAACTCCAAACACAACATAGTCAAACAGGCTGCAAGGCAAACATAATTCAGAACGTATTTTAAACACAGGTTAAGATTCATAGGATACGATTTCTCTATATGATCTGATTCAGAATTCAACCCATGTGTATAGTGTTTCAGAACTGCAGATAAAACTAAAGAGATGAATATCTCTGTGTTCAAGCTCTAAGATTAATTTGCTAAAACAAAACACAGAAAGGTGGAATTGCACGCAAATTTCACAAAATCATTAAAAATACTGTTGCTCAATCTATAGCATAGAATAGATATTTATATAAATTGCATACAATCCTGAGACACATAAAATAACCTCTAAGGTTGACTAAGCAGGTACAGCCCCAAATAAATATGTATAAAGCCAGCACTATTTATAAATTAAGCTAGCTGCCTGGAATCCACCAGGAATAGAATAGTTCTGGAGTAGATGTGACTTGCATAGTTAAAAGAAGTGTACAAACAAGGCAGTCCGTGCACCGCTTCTAGGATTGCTTTATTTCCCATGGCACTTTTTTTATTTTTTTTTTACACATGGCAGATGTATACCGATCCATTGCTTAGCATAATATTATGGATGGATCAAACCTTATGCAGGATCCATGTTGGTACGGGTGAGGGAGGGTGACCAGGGAATGATCGGACGGCGCTACAGCCGTTTCACGCCGGTGTGGTGCTTATTCACGTGCATATGTCCAGGGCAATGGCGGCGGGCCGGGCTTCCGAGATGAAACCATTAAGCCCCGCCTGTCACACTCACCATTGGCTCAGGGGACTGGAATGTGGGAGGGTGAAGGGGAGGAGGATCGCCACACAGCGGCAAAAAAGTGACAGGGGTAAGACCTAGCGGTAAGACATTCCCATGTGTCATGGGAAATAAAGCAACCCTAGAAGCGGTGCACGGACTGCCTTGTTTGTACTCCTATCAGGCAGTGTGTTTTCTATACAAGTCTGTATGCACACTTTGTTTTGCCATACCCTGAGCCAAACAGTGTTGAATATGACAGAGTACAGTGCAGTGGACCAATTCATCCCCCAATTACCGAGTGCCAAATAAAACTCCTCTTTTGTATACCATAGTTAAAAGAAGGACCATATCGGATCCAAATTACGTAACATTCTTTTTTCAGTAAATATAAGATTGAGTTGCAAAAGACAATATCCGACTATTGCTTATATTGGTGAGTTATATACAGCTTCATAGACTATTGAGCTGGCCACCTGATGCATCCACAGACTGTCCAGTCACAGCAGCTTGATATTCGGTGTGCTTAAACATGCAAGTGTGCAGAGTGGATCAACATGGTCCCATTGTTTGAGCTAATGCCAAGAAAGCTCACTTGTAGTCACCTACACACAATATTGGGTGTGCTCACACCATGCGTCAATGTCCCTAAAATGTAGATTGCCAATAAAGTATATATGTATAGCACTGTCTTCAGTTAAACAAGATGAGACATAATACGGTCCCAAACTGGAGCTATAAAAAGTGGATCTCAGCTGTCCAATGGTAGCAGATGTACTGGCATTATCACTGCTGGTAAAAGTCCTGGTTGTCATAGTCCTGGCATGCAGGGAATCGCATACATAGCAGTTCTTTTCATGGCTGAGTGTGCATCACCCCCATGGGTTAGTGAATGATTGTACCGGCCAGTATGAGGGGAATTTTAGTTACAGAGACCGGGAGATTGAAACACGCTGCACAGCTGATCCAAAATCTCTTCATATTTGAGGTGTTGTCCCAGCTTATGCATAACCTTGTCCTCCTTACCCTTGGTGGTCACACGATTGGGAGCATACAGTGATTTGTGAATGAAGTAGAAAAAAATACATATCCTAAAAATAATCACTATGAACTTCATTACTAATAGTAGTTAAAGATGCAGCTGTGTAGTGACTCACTAATGTGTAATTTGGGACAAACCCTTAAATTCATGCTGTAAACTATATTTTATATATGATGACACCTCTTGTAAACGCAGGCAGCAATCTAATTATTGTAGTCCATAAAATAACCCATGTTGTGAGTGTCTTAATTAGTGTTGACCGGTTATGTCTCTGTTCGGTTTGAAGGCTGTTTGGACAAGCAGGGCAGAATGTTCAGTATTCAAAATGACCTGAAGCTAATTACCATCAAAGTCGATGTAGAAACATTCGAGTAATTTGTTCTGGTCTCAACAGCGGACAAACATGGCATGGGAATCGCACCATATGTCTAAATAACCATATGCTGCTATTTTAATAAAGGGAAAAAAACATGGTTGGAAATGGCTGTTTTATATGTACTGTAAAGCACAGTGGAAAATGTCAGTGCTGTAGAAGTACAAAATAAAGTTATACATTTTTCAACCATGCCATTTTTAAACACGAACCCTAAAAGCTTGGGTCCAAAAGGAGTAACAAATCCTTCTCAAAAATGCTGGTGCTTTAGAGAGTGATTTTAAGGGCCTATTTCCACTAGCATGCGTTCAAATCGCGTACGGAAATCCGCATCTGTTTTTAATGTGGATACGCGTTCCGCATACACGGTTTTATGCAAAAATATGCGTTGCGACTTGAAAACTGCCCAGCAACAATACATTTCACATGTCACGTGTTTGCTGGGTAATCCGCGTTAGCAACATCTGCACACTAAACAAGCAGTGCTTTCTAGAGCGATTTCAAGGAATTTAAATTTGTACCCTGCATTCCTTGAATAAAATTGCTCCGAAAATGCGGATACCACGACTGCAATTTCAGCAAATAGCAATTGATCCTGTGGTATCAGTGCCATAGGCTTGTATTGCCCCAGCTTTTTTGAAATCACAGCGGATTTCTAGAAAGCACTGCAGGAAGCACTCTAGTGGGCACTGGGCCTAAATCTCATTTCCACATTGTTCTCATGTTTCCTTCACCCACCCTTCAAAATCCTCCCCATACTTCCAATAGTAATTTCTCAACTTTGGGGGTCACATTCTATCATCTAGCTGGACTGCTGAAGCCACTTCAATTCAGATTGAAAATGTTTTTTTTTACTATGGGGTCAACATTTTCTGCTATACACAGTTAAAACACACACTGGAAGGACAATAAAATGTATAAACACGGAAGTTCACACACTGTACAATTGTAACATTAAGCAACATGAGCAAAAAATACATAAATAGTGTGTGTGGTATGAAAACATCCTGCAATGCAGTCACAAGTTCATTTGATAGAATAAGTACAACGTAAATGAGAAAAGCAAGGGGAGGACCCTGCCCCGGCGAGCTTGCAGGTTAGTGAGTTGGCTACATAAGGGCCCTTATTCAATACACATTTTCTCTTAGGAGATTATTTTTCATTGTTTGTTTAAAATAACGTTGCAATTGAAAAGGTGCCAAAACGTCCACATTGACCGCTGATGCAGATGAGAGAATTATTCTGAAGAGGGAACTGACAGATTTAAAGCATATTAACCCTTTCCAATCTATTTTCTCCATCACCCATGTCCCCTCAGCATGTACTTTTTTTGGATGGACTTTGTCTGATACTTTGAGAATGGATTCGGCGGCGATCAATGTGTTGGGGGGGAGTGAGACTGACGCCGTGCAGGACTAGATCCTGCAGCTTCTCCCCTAGTGGCAGCCATGTTTTCGTGTTTCTGACTGTGTTCGACAATGGACCTATACTGGAAAATTCCGATGGCAGGCATATTCCGACACAGGTTTGGAAAGGTTTAAGGCTGTGTTTGGTTTCCAGGCTCAAGGCATGGCATACAAGGTGTGGAAGAGTTTTCTAAGAGAGGTTTAGCTTATGACAAGTCCTGGATGTGTGAGGGTGGAAGGTAACCCCAACTAATGGACATAATCATTTCATGTGTGAAGGTTGTATTGTGATGGTACCTGGAAATTAATAAGTAACTGCATGGATGGAATCAACTTACAGAGTGCTTTATAAGAGAGGAAACTTGATCTTATGGGTAACTTGCAGCCAATGGAGGCATAGGCAATGAGTGGCTGCCCTTGGAGAGCAGGAGCAAAGGCTGATGAGTTAAAGGGATACTGTAGGGGGGGGTCAGGGGAAAATGAGCTGAACTTACCCGGGGCTTCTAATGGTCCCCCGCAGACATCCTGTGTTGGCGCAGCCACTCACCGATGCTCTGGCTCCGCCTCCAGTTCACTTCTGGAATTTCAGACTTTAAAATCTGAAAACCACTGCGCCTGCGTTGCCGTGTCCTCGATCCCGCTGATGTCATCAAGAGCGCACAGCGCAGGCCCAGTATGGTCTGTGTCTGCGCAGTACACTCCTGGTGACATCAGCGGGAGCGAGGACACGGGCGTGCAGGCGCAGTGGTTTTCTGACTTTAAAGTCAGAAATTCCAGAAGTGAACTGGAGGTGGGGCCGGAGCATCGGTGAGTGGCTGCGCCAACACAGGATGTCTGCGGGGGACCATTAGAAGCCCCGGGTAAGTTCAGCTCATTTTTCCCCGACCCCCCCCCTACAGTAGTGTTCAGTAGGAACTGAATAGACAGCATACTGTACTTTTGTAGGCTGTGAAGTAGAATTTAGCAGTTGTTAAGAGTGGATAGGATTAACAAATTACCTTGTGCCATTAACAGCCAGTGGGTGCGGGGATGAGTTAGTATTTGAGTCATAGACGGTGAAAGAGCATCAGGAAGAAATACATAATGCAATAGACTGTTGATGCCTAGTAGTGCGAGCCAGGAGAAGAAGAAAATAATGGACAATGTCAAAGAACTAGCAGAGGTCGAGAACTTGAGTATGGAGAATTGGCTTGTGGATTATGCTACGAGTAGGTCATTATTGTCTGTAAACTTGTGGGGGCAGAAGCCAAACTGAAGGAAGTCAAAGGAGGCGTTACCGTAGTAGAAAGAAATTCAGAAGGTTCTGGATGTGCTGTTCCAGCAGTTTAGAAGCAAAGATGAGAACCAAGATAGGACAGTAGCTAGAGCTCAAGGGTCCAAAGATAGTTATTTTATCACTGGCATGGAAGTTTTCATGTATGTTCTCCTACAGATTTTTTTTCATCGATTTTATTTATTTTCTTTTTTTTCACACACTTCAATTAGCCAGTAGTTGACAAAACCATTCTGAGTCTACTTCTTTCTGTAGAAGTGTAAACAGTATACCTAGAGAGATTCATGGCTTCCCGGATGCAGAAAACATTTTGGGAATTGCCTTATAGACTTGCATATAAGCCGAGGTACCCATTTTTCCCCTTAGAAACTGAAGAAACACAGAAGAGCCGCCGCCATGAGTGAGCGGGAAGCTGCTCTTTCCGCGCATGGCGGAGCGCATGGGCCTGTTTCGAGTAGTCTGACCCAGCGCGGGGAGGCCGCCGCCGGGGCTGATGGCGGTGCGACCAACCTCGCGCATGAGTCAGCAAGCACATTGCAAGACAGTACTGGTGTGGCTGGGACTGATAGTCTACCAAGATTCAGAATGACGCGCATGCGCGCAGAGAGGCAAAACTTATATGGCAGCCAGAAGTAGGTCAGCTGACAATTCTGTGTCCTCTCATTGGTCCAGCACTTAGGGAGGTGCTGGAAAGTAGCTGTGTATATATACTGCTGGCTGTTCAGTTGCTGGTTGTCTGGCGTTGCGATCACTATGTGGTAGCACTCAGACCTGAGTCAGATCCTAAAGTGTGCCGGGACCAGCTGGAGCTGTAATCCTACACTTAGCTAGATTCTGTTGATAGTTTTAAGTACTAGTTTGATTGTGATTATCTGTTATGACCGTTTGCTTGTCTGACTATTCTTCTGAGCTCTGATCCTGTACCTCGCTATTCTGATACTCTGTTGCCGAACCCCGGCTCGCATCTGCCTCCTGATTCTGTACCTCGATATTTCTGATACCCTGTTGCCGAACCCTGCTTGTTTATTCATCCCCGCATCTGCCTTCTGAATCTGTACTGTATCTGTCTGTGTGGTTACAACCTGGCTTGTCCAACCTCGAGAACCGACCTTACTGTTAGAGGCGGTTCCCAGTCCTGGTAGTGACACTTCCCCCTGAGTGTCACTCTCAGGTTGTCCTTCCTACTCTCAGCCTGACTCCTCCTCCCGGGAGAGTTTAGGTTTTCTGAAGGAATTTGTGCAGTACTCCTTACTGCTCTGAGGCCTAGTCCTCTAAGTATTACAGTTGCACCAAACACTCTTACTCAACTCAGGTGTCCAGAGGTTAGCATATATATCTGATTATCGGTGATACTGCAGATCATCAATAATCTGGTATATATCTGTATTCCCAGTGATACTGCAGATCACCGGTAATCAGATCCTCTCTGTTACACCGATCGTTACAGAAACCAGGAGAAAGATGATTTACTCACATATAAGCTCCCTCCCCAGTATAACCCCCTCTACAGTAGCCTGATGTGCCCCCAGTACAAGTCATCTCCTCTACCCATAGCCAGCTCTGCCCCAAGGATGGTATAGCTGTGTCTGAAGGCGCAACTAGATGGGGTCATAGATACGAGGCAGCGATTGCCACACAAGAAAAATCCCCAATCATTGAACCGCTGACACTTTGCTGGCATGCTCTGCTCCATCGGCATGCTCTGCACACCATGTTGTGGGGATGGCCGGCACAGCAGGGAGCCAGCTGGCAAGATTAGGATCACTAGTGCACGATCCTTACACTCCTCTGCCAGTAACAAAAACCTGCTCCACCATCCGTTCTGGTCCACTAACTCACATATGATCCGAGGGGGTAACTTTTCAGCAATTATTTTGTGCTGAAAAATTAAGCTTATACGCGAGTGTATAAGGTATGAGAAGCTCTTCATTAAGATGCTTGTGTTGCTGGAGTTCTTAGTTTAGTAACATATTATTATCTGACCCTATTCTGCACTATGGAAAATGAAAATAGTTTTGCCCTAGAATCAGGCTTTGCAACTAAGTTATTTGTGCTTTAAAGAGAAACCGTGACCAAGAATTGAACAGTAGCTGATACTCCCTTTTACATGAGAAATCTATCTTTTCAAAAACTGATTATCAGAGGGCTCAGTATGGCTGATATTGTGGGAAAACTGTGAGGACCATAGTCCTGGCAGTTTCCGGTCTGTGAACCTTGTCGCATTGTGGGAAATAGCTGTTTACAGCTGTTTCCAACTGCCAAAAAGAAAACAGCAGCTACTTCCACTGACTTCACCTTCCAGCAGTAAAAATGTCACCATGTGATAAATGTCAGAATGTAAATCAGGGAGAGAAGATTTTACAATGGGCAAATACTGACTAAATCATTTCTACATAATTATTGTAAAAATGAAGCACTTTCTTTATTACCATGTATACGCCGATCCGTGTATAAGCCGAGGTACCCACTTTTCCCTCAAAAACCAGGAAAAAGTTATTGACTTGCATATAAGCCCCCTTCCCAGTATAGCCCCCTCCACAGTAGCCAGATGTTCCCCCAGTACATGTCACCCCCCCCCCCCTCCCCATAGCCAGATGTGCCCCAGGATCATACATCTGTGTGTCAAGAAGCCTCTAAATGGCATAATAGATATGAGACACAATGATTGCTACACAGGAAGAATCCCTGATCATTGCCCTGCTGACATATTGCTTGCATGCTCCACTCCACAAGCCAAGGGACACAGGTACACTTGAGCAGCACATTCTGCACACCATGTTGCAGGGGATGGGGGTCACGGACACAGCAGGGCACAAGCTGGAAAAAGCAGGATCACTAGTGCACAATCCTTACACTCCTCTGCCATTAACAAAGCCTGCTCGACCATCTGTTTTGCTTCACTGACTCTCCTATAAGCCGAGGGGTAACTTTTCAGCACATTTTTATGATGAAAAATTAGGCTTATATGCAAGTATATACAGTACATTATTTTCACTGAAGGAACTGTAACGACAAAACGGCCCCTGGGGGGTACTCACCTCGGGTGGGGGAAGCCTCCGGATCCTAATGAGGCTTCCCACGCCGTCCTCCATCCGTCAGGGGTCTCGCTGTAGCCCTCCGTGCAGCGGTGACGTAATATTTACCTTCCTGGCTCCTGCGCAGGCGCTCTGACGGCTGTCGGCGCCGAAGTTGGCGGAAATACCCGATCTCCGTCGGGTCTGCTCTACTGCGCAGGCGCAAGCTTCCGGCGCCTGCGCAGTAGAGCGGACCCGGCGGAGATCGGGTATTTCCGTCTATTTCCGTGCCGAAAGTCGCCACAGCGCCCCCGCTGGAGCCAGCAAAGGTAAATATTGAACTGACAGTCGGCACAGTCGCCGGCTGTTCGGAGGGCTGCGGCGAGACCCCCGTGGGACAGAGGACGGCGTGGGAAGCCTCATTAGGATCTGGAGGCTTCCCCCACCCGAGGTGAGTACCCCCCAGGGGATCTTTTTGATGTTACAGTGTCTCTTTAAGTAAATATAACAGATTATTTTTTGCTATTTGACGGGAATATACCATTAATATGATTTTTTTTTTTTTTTGTAGCAAACTCTTGAATAATGACATTTTTCATACATGCCTTCTGGCCTGTGCGGTGGAAGTGGTCATGGCTACTTATGGAAGTAAGTGAAACTATTTAGGGTGTGTGTTTCTTTGTGTATCCTTGTATGTAAATATTTGGCATTGGCACCTTTTGCCTTTAACACAGCAGCAGCTAAATTAATGTTCTATCACCTGACACGATATCTCATGATCATTGACGTCTGTGCAGGTGTCTCTCTTTTTGCACCGGTTTGTGGAACGGTTATTGACCCTACTGATTTTATTTAGCCATCTGGTGTTGCATTAGCTTCAGCACCCTCTCCAGTGTACAGTACTTGCTGCATGGCAGTGAGTAGACTTTGCTTGGTGTATAGATTAGATGGACCACTGACCTGAGAGGAATATGGAGGCCGCCATATTTATTTCCTTTTAAACAATGCACATTGTCCGGCTGTACTGCTAATCCTCTGCCTCTAATGCTGGGCATACACGGTTCATTTGAAATTGTCAATCGAGCCGCTGATGGCTCGATTGATTATTTCCGACCTGTCCTATACCCCGCCGGATCGATTCCGCGCTCGATACCGGCGGGGAGAACAATGGGAGCAATCGAAAGGCTGATTAGAAGCGCCTGCGGGTACGAGCGGGAATCGATCCGCGCGGACAAGCGGTGACGCGTTGGCATCGAGCCGCTGGCTCGATACCGGTGCATTATCGAGCCGTGTATGCCCAGCATGATACTTTTTGTCATAACCAGCATGCAGATCTGAAGTTTGACAGATCTGCATGTTGGCAGCCTACCTATCCCTCTCAGGTGAATTGACCTTTAAAGTACATCTGAATTTAGATGATATGGAGGCTGCCATATTTATTTCTTTTTAAACCATACAATACACAATTGGCTGGTCCCCAGCTGATCTTTTATGCGTCGGTAATGTCTGAATCACATACCTGAAACAAGCTTGCAGCTAATCCTTTCTGACTTCAGTCAGAAACATCTGGTCTGCATACTTGTTCGGGGTCTATTGCAAAAGCCTTGTACAAATGCCTGACTAAAGTCTGCTGAGGTGAGCGATAATGGCCCCAGCTCCGTAATGCTGAATACACACAGTTCGTTCCCGCAGCGAATGCGCCGCTCGATTCCCGACGAATCGATTATTCCTGAACATTTCCGAGCGCATTTCTATGATTTTTAGGTCAATTGCCATGTAAAGTATGGAAAATCGACCTTACGATCCATCGAAAAGCGAATCGGACATGTCGGAAAGAAATGAATCGACGGGAATCGAGTGCGGGAACGAACCGTGTGTTTCCAGCATAAGTGATCCACCTGGCGGATCAACTTGGCCGAGGGATGGACACCTTCTTTGTGCCTACCGCTTTCCCTGCCCACCGAGTGATGTAAGGCACTCGCTGCTCCACCTTTGAGATGATAGATGATATCATGCCCACATTATCTTAATGCTGTACAAAAGCTTTAAAGGACCTGATCGTGTAGATTTATGAAAGAAATGAGCAGTTGAAATACTAATCACTCTGTGAACACAAAACACATTTCTTTTCATTCTTCTAGGAAATCTCTCTCACAGTCAATCCAATGCAGAAACAGCCGTGTCCTTTCCATGGATTCTGCATGTATTTGATCAGAAAGCCTTTGATTTCTACAAGGTGATTGAAAGCTTTATTAAAGCTGAACCAAGTTTAACAAAAGACATGATCAAACACCTTGAACACTGCGAGCACATGATCATGGAGAGTCTGGCCTGGCAGGCGGTGAGTAATTTCAAGGTCTTGAATGTGCTTTGGTTTTACAATAATTTAGTAGCTGTGCATAGACTGATTTTTGAAGGACTAAATAAGAGTGGAAATGGGGTAATATTGGAACAGCCATTGTTAACCTTCTAGTCCCTGCTGGGGTAGATCTTAAGGTGGCCTAAAGAGTTAGGGGGCCTTCATGTTGCACATCTAGACTGTTATTACATGGCTTCACAACTATCTCAATTAGTTGCCGTAAATGCAAGTGAACAACCCCTCTCTGGGTTACTCTGGAGTCACATTTGTTATCCCCCTGATGCTGTCTGGGGTAAGTGGGTTAAACAGGTGAACCTTCAGGCCATCAGAAAATTGTCCCCATTTCAGCCCATTCTTTTGGTATATGGAAGCAGAGTAGATGTAAACCTATACTGAAGTCACTAATTAGCTGTATGACGGAAATATTTAACCACTTGCCGACCGCCCACAGCCCATGGGCGGCGGCAAAGTGGATGCCTTAAGGACCGCAATACGCCTTAGGGCGTTGCGTCCTTTTCCTATGCCGGGGGAGCGATCGCGTCATTGATGACGCGCTTACCCCGGCAACTGGCTCCGCCCACTCGCCGTAACATCCCGCCGGCCATACGGAAGCGCCGGCGGGATGTTAACCCCGCGATTGCCGCTACAAAGTGTATAATACACTTTGTAATGTATACAAAGTGTATTATACAGGCTGCCTCCTGCCCTGGTGGTCCCAGTGTCCGAGGGACCACCAGGGCAGGCTGCAGCCACCCTAGTCTGCACCCAAACACACTGATCTGCCCCCCCCGCCCACTGATCGCCCACAGCACCCCTCAGACCCCCCCCTGCCCACCCCCCAGACCCCTGTTTGCACCCAATCACCCCCCTAATAACCCATCAATCACTCCCTGTCACTATCTGTCAACGCTATTTTTTTTTATCCCCCCCCCCCTGCCCCCTGCCTCCTCCTGATCACCCCCCCACCCCTCAGATTCTCCCCAGGACCCCCCCTGACCCCCCCCCCCCCCCTGTGTACTGTATGCATCTATCCCCCCTGATAACCTGTCAATCACCTGTCAATCACCCATCAATCACCCATCAATCACCCCCTGTCACTGCCACCCAACAATCAGCCCCTAACCTGCCCCTTGCGGGCAATCTGATCACCCACCCACACCAATAGATCGCCCGCAGATCCGATATCAGATCACCTCCCAAATCCATTGTTTACATCTATTCTCTCCTCTAAACACCCACTAATTACCCATCAATCACCCCCTATCACCACCTGTCACTTTTACCTATCAGATCAGACCCTAATCTGCCCCTTGCGGGCACCCAATCACCCGCCAACACGCTCAGATTGCCCTCTGACCCCCCCTTATCAATTCGCCAGTGCATTAATTACATCTGTTCTTCCCTGTAATAACCCACTGATCACCTGTCAATCACCTATCACCCATCAATCACCCCCTGTCACCCCCTGTCACTGCCACCCATCAATCAGCCCCTAACCTGCCCCTTGCGGGCAATCTGATCACCCACCCACACCAATAGATCGCCCGCAGATCCGACATCAGATCACCTCCCAAATCCATTGTTTACATCTATTCTCTCCTCTAAACACCCACTAATTACCCATCAATCACCCCCTATCACCACCTGTCACTTTTACCTATCAGATCAGACCCTAATCTGCCCCTTGCAGGCACCCAATCACCCGCCAACACGCTCAGATTGCCCTCTGACCCCCCCTTATCAATTCACCAGTGCATTAATTACATATGTTCTCCCCTGTAATAACCCACTGATCACCTGTCAATCACCTGCCAATCACCTATCACCCATCAATCACCCCCTGTCACTGCCACCCATCAATCAGCCCCTGTCATTGCCACCCATCAATCACCCCCTGTCACTGCCACCCATCAATCAGTCCCTAACCTGCCCCTTGCGGGCAATCTGATCACCCACCGACACCATCCGATCGCCTGCAGACCCGCAGTCAGATCACCTCCCAAGTGCATTGCATCTGTTCTCTCCTCTAAACACCCACTAATTACCCATCAATCACCCCCTGTCACTGCTACCCATCAGATTAGACCCCCATCTGCCCCTAGGGCACCCAATCACCCGCCCACACCCTCAGACCCCAGCCCTGATCACCTCGCCATTGCATTACTTGCATCTATTCCCCCCACTAATCACACCTTGAGACACCCATCAATCACCTCCTGTCACTACCTGTCACCCCCTAGCACACCTACCCATTAGATCAGGCCCTAATTTGCCCCGTGTGGGCTCCTGATCACTCGGCCAAACCCTCAGATCCCCCTCAGACCCCCTTCCGATCACCTCCCCAGTGCATTGAGTGCATCTATTTTCCCCTCTAATCACCCCCTGAGACACCCATCAATCACCTCCTGTCACCCCCCTAGCACTCCTATCCATCAGATCAGGCCCAATACAACCTGTCATCTAAAAGGCCACCCTGCTTATGACCGGTTCCACAAAATTCGGCCCCTCATAGACCACCTGTCATCAAAATTTGCAGATGCTTATACCCCTGAACAGTCATTTTGAGAAATTTGGTTTCCAGACTCCTCACGGTTTTGGGCCCGTAAAATGCCAGCGCGGTATAGGAACCCCACAAGTGACCCCATTTTAGAAAAAAAGACACTCCAAGGTATTCTGTTAGGTGTATGACGAGTTCATAGAATATTTTATTTTTTGTCAAAAGTTAGCGGAAATTGATTTTTATTGTTTTTTTTTTCACAAAGTGTCATTTTTCACTAACTTGTGACTAAAAGTAAAATCTTCTATGACCTCGCCATACACCTAATGGAATACCTTGGGGTGTCTTCTTTCTAAAATGGGGTCACTTGTGGGGTTCCTATACTGCCCTGGCATTTTAGGGGCCCTAAACCGTGAGGAGTAGTCTAGAAAACAAATGCCTCAAAATGACCTGTGAATAGGACGTTGGGCCCCTTAGCGCACCTAGGCTGCAAAAAAAGTGTCACACGTGGTATCGCCGTACTCAGGAGAAGTAGTATAATGTGTTTTGGGGTGTATTTTTACACATACCCATGCTGGGTGGGAGAAATCTCTCTGTAAATGGACAATTGTGTGTAAAAAAAATCAAACAATTGTCATGTACAGAGATATTTCTCCCACCCAGCATGGGTATGTGTAAAAATACACCCCAAAACACATTATACTTCTTCTCCTGAGTACGGCGGTACCACATGTGTGGCACTTTTTTACACCCTAAGTGCGCTAAGGGGCCCAAAGTCCAATGAGTACCTTTAGGATTTCACAGGTCATTTCGCGACATTTGGTTTCAAGACTACTCCTCACGGTTCAGGGCCCCTAAAATGCCAGGGCAGTATAGGAACCCCACAAATGACCCCATTCTAGAAAGGAGACAACCAAAGGTATTCCATTAGGTGTATGGCGAGGTCATAGAAGATTTTATTTTTTGTCACAAGTTAGCGGAATATGACACTTTGTGAAGAAAAACAATTCAAATCAATTTCCGCTAACTTGTGGCAAAAAATAAAATCTTCTATGAACTCACCATACTCCTAACGGAATACCTTTGGGTGTCTTCTTTGTAAAATGGGGTCATTAGTGGGGTTCCTATACTGCCCTGGCATTTTAGGGGCCCTAAACCGTGAGGAGTAGTCTTGAAACAAAAATGACCTGTGAAATCCTAAAGGTACTCATTGGACTTTGGGCCCTTTAGCGCAGTTAGGGTGCAAAAAAGTGCAACACATGTGGTATTGCCGTACTCGGGAGAAGTAGCATAATGTGTTTTGGGGTGTATTTTTACACATACCCATGCTGGGTGGGAGAAATACTTCTGTAAATGACAATCTTTTGATTTTTTTACACACAATTGTCCATTTACAGAGTTATTTCTCCCACCCAGCATGGGTATGTGTAAAAATACACCCCAAAACACATTATACTACTTCTCCTGAGTACGGCGATACCACATGTGTGGCACTTTTTTGCACCCTAACTGCGCTAAAGGGCCCAAAGTCCAATGAGTACCTTTAGGATTTCACAGGTCATTTTGCGGAATTTGATTTCCAGACGACTACTCATGGTTTAGGGCCCCTAAAATGCCAGGGCAGTATAGGAACCCCACAAATGACCCCATTTTAGAAAGAAGACACCCAAAGGTATTCCGTTAGGAGTATGGTGAGTTCATAGAAGTTTTTATTTTTTTGTCACAAGTTAGCGGAAATTGATTTTAATTGTTTTTTTTCACAAAGTGTCATGTTCCACTAACTTGTGACAAAAAATAAAATCTTCTATGAACTCACCATACTCCTAACGGAATACCTTGGGGTGTCTTCTTTCTAAAATGGGGTCATTTGTGGGGTTCCTATACTGCCCTGGCATTTTAGGGGCCCTAAACCATGAGGAGTAGTCTAGAAACCAAATGTCGCAAAATGACCTGTGAAATCGTAAAGGTACTCATTGGACTTTGGGCCCTTTAGCGCAGTTAGGGTGCAAAAAAGTGCCACACATGTGGTATCGCCGTACTCAGGAGAAGTAGTATAATGTGTTTTGTGGTGTATTTTTACACATACCCATGCTGGGTGGGAGAAATAACTCTGTAAATGGACAATTGTGTGTAAAAAAAATGAAAACATTGTCATTCACAGAGATATTTCTCCCACCCAGCATGGGTATGTGTAAAAATACACCCCAAAACACATTATAGTACTTCTACTGAGTATGGCAATACCACATGTGTGGCACTTTTTTGCAGCCTAACTGCGCTAAGGGGTCCAAAGTCCAATGAGCACCTTTAGGCTTTACAGGGGTGCTTACAATTTAGCACCCCCCAAAATGCCAGGACAGTGAACACACCCCACAAATGACCCCATTTTGGAAAGTAGACACTTCAAGGTATTCAGAGAGGGGCATGGTGAGTCCGTGGCAGATTTCATTTTTTTTTGTCGCAAGTTAGCAGAAATGGAAACTTTTTTTTTTTTTTGTCACAAAGTGTCATTTTCCGCTTACTTGTGACAAAAAATATCTTCTATGAACTCACTATGCCTCTCAGTGAATACTTTGGGATGTCTTCTTTCCAAAATGGGGTCATTTGGGGGGTATTTATACTATCCTGGAATTCTAGCCCCTCATGAAACATGACAGGGGGTCAGAAAAGTCATAGATGCTTGAAAATGGGAAAATTCACTTTTTGCACCATAGTTTGTAAACGCTATAACTTTTACCCAAACCAATAAATATACACTGAATGGGTTTTTTTTTATCAAAAACATGTTTGTCCACATTTTTCGCGCTGCATGTATACAGAAATTTTACTTTATTTGAAAAATGTCAGCACAGAAAGTTAAAAAAATCATTTTTTTGCCAAAATTCATGTCTTTTTTGCTGAATATAATAAAAAGTAAAAATCGCAGGAGCAATCAAATAGCACCAAAAGAAAGCTTTATTAGTGACAAGAAAAGGAGCCAAAATTCATTTAGGTGGTAGGTTGTATGAGCGAGCAATAAACCGTGAAAGCTGCAGTGGTCTGAATGGAAAAAAAGTGCCTGGTCCTTAAGGGGTAAAAAGACTGTGGTCCTCAAGTGGTTAAAGGAATACTATCGATACCCAAGTGTTCTAAAATGACTGTACAAATAATGTCTAAGTAGCTGTGTAAACATTTTCCTACTTTTCATGTTAAATATCAGAGGCAAAAACTGTAATTTATTGAGGGTAGGATTTAGCTATATTGGGACAAATCAATTGCAGAAGGGGTGTCTGCTTCAATGCACAGCCAGAGTTGCATATCAGACTACAGAAACCAAATATCAAACATATCAAACTCTGAAAGTAAAAACCATATGAAAAGCTGTGAGAATTGGTTACATTTCCTCTGCTCTCTTCAGACATTTTAGTCAGAAACACAGGACACAGAAGCTGCAGCTTTCTATCTGTCACACTCAGTTACACTCAGAGTTACACATAGAGTTAACTGATCAAGTGTGAGGGGAATGTCCCCTCTCCTCATGGCTCAGTCAGCCGTCAGTTTTGGCGTCAGTAAAGTTTGAAGGTATTTTGCTAACAGTAAACAAAGAAGTTGCTACTAGAATGTATACACCAGTACTTAGCAGCAGTTCCCAAACAATTCCTGAGGTACACACCTAGCCGCTCACTCCGCTCTTCCAATGAACTTCGCCTAACCGCCACCCGCATCACCCAGTCCCATGCACGCCTCCAGGACTTCTCAAGAGCTGCTCCAACACTATGGAACTCCCTACCTCCACCCATTAGGGCAGCCCCCTCCTTCAACATCTTCAAGAAAGCCCTCAAAACTCACCTATTCACTCTGGCCTACTACCCCTCACAAGTGTTCTAAACCTACAGCTGAACTCTGGTCCCCTACCATTCGTGTCCTTACCTCTCCCTCTAGATTGTAAGCCTTTGGGCAGGGTCCTCCTCCTTTTGTGTCCTACCTGATCTGGCACCTCCATTACTGTGAACCCATGCTATGCATCTGAGTGAACCTAACTTGCCTAATCTCCATGCTCCATCCAGTGACTGACTAAGCATTACCTTGTACTAATACTGTGCTGTGTGATCTGGTTTTCTTGTATTCCTGTATTGTCATATTGCTGTATGTCACCCCTAAATATTATCTGTAACCTAAATTAATGTTCAGCGCTGCGTAATATGTTGGCGCTTTATAAATACAATAAATAAATAAATTCCTGTGTCAATTGAAAAAAATATGTGAATCGATAGTATTCCTTTAATAATCCAGACTTCTCATTGGCCACCATCCCTCTCTAGTTAAGCGGTGGATCAATAAAGGTTTTACTACGGTGGTAAAATATCTTAGAGTTTTTAAGATCGTTTCAATGCCTCAATTCAACACAGAAAATCTCCCATTTGATGAGTATTTTATGGTGGCTCAGATATTCCACTTCTTAAACTCTCTGAGGTCTAATAATTATTCCCTTTAGTACTCTTCTTTTAAGGTGAGATGCAAAGTCTACCCATTGGATAAAAGTCTTGTCATATCTATACTTTATTCTTACTGTGGACTCCAGTATCAAGTATATGTTCCAAATGGACTGGCAAAATGACAATGGCCTCAATTCACTAAGCTTTTCTCCTGTCTTTAATAACGTTTCTAGTTATCACCATGGTGATAATGCATGTAGTATTCAGGAAACATTTTACCTCAGGCAAACCTAAAGCTAACTCTTCTGCCTTTAAAGAACAAGCGACACCCATGCTAACCTAGAAATAAAAAACACATATATAAGTAGATAAATACTACTTCTACTTACATAACAGATGTATTGTGCTATCCACGTAATGATTCCTGTGAATTTTATAAAGGAAAAGCAGAAAATCCTATTCTAGGCAGTGGCCATCTTGCCAAGCTAATGCTGACATCATATCCTCCCTGACTCTTGTTTCCCCCCCCCCCTTCCTTCTCTTGCTCATCGTGTATATGCATT
Source organism: Hyperolius riggenbachi (assembly GCF_040937935.1). NCBI lineage: Eukaryota > Metazoa > Chordata > Amphibia > Anura > Hyperoliidae > Hyperolius > Hyperolius riggenbachi. Next base: position 154,424,672 of record NC_090647.1, on the reverse strand, counting down.
AGCTGCCCTCCTCCCAGAGTCTTCAGACACTCCCACTGAGTTGTATACTAGGAACTACACTGTCTTATCCTCCAATCACTGAGTCACCTCAGCCTTGTTTGTAAACACAAGTGAGCAGAGGTGTTTCAGATAAGAAAGCTAGGCAGGGAAATAAATGGGAGAGGAGGAATATATTATAGACAAAAAGAACTCACAGCATTCAACTCTTTGGCACTGTTTAGCACTAGGGCCAGTGCTCATAAAGTATGTGATAACTCCAAACCATAACAGCAGAAAAAGTTTTGAATGCAGGATTAGCATCTTTATCACTTAATACACTCAGACCAGTTGCTGTTGAAATTTGATTTTTTTATGGTGACAATACCGCTTTAAGTTAACTCTTCAATCCTTAAAAAAAACTCCAGAATTCTAAAGTTAAAGACGGGTTGTTAATTAACTGCATGTGAAAATAACTACAGAGGAGGTAATTTAAAGAAAACCTGAACTGAAAATTAAAAGTCAAAATCAACATGCACAAGTCATACTTACCTCCCGTGTACTCTACTTTTAAATCTTTTTCCTCTCCTGCGTCCTGTTCGTCCACTGTGATCAATGAAATTCTCTGCCCTCCATTTTGAAAATGGCCATTACTCCATAACAGCTTTCTGGTCAGCACACAGTTAAACTGTAACATCGCCCACTTCAGCCATAGGGAAACATGGACACATCAGTTCTCCTCTCAGCTGAAACTGACAGCAACTGATATATTTCAGTTCTGACAAAATGTTGTTAGAACTGGAAGGGATCATTGTCAGAAGAAAATGGTGAGCTTCTGAGAGGAACTGATGGCAATGTAACTATGTAATGTTCATTTGAAGTTACCTCATGTGTTTTATTTGAAATTTTACTCAGTACAGGTTCCCTTTTAAGGAATGAAGAGATGAGATAACTATCTCACTGTGTGGTGGCAAGTTTTCTCTTGCCTTATCTCCAACATGATCTTAGTGAATTGAGGCCATTTAACACTAGCATCTCTGAAGACAGGTAGGCACACTGCTTTACGACCCTCAGTAAGAATAGCCTGTATTATTCATCAATGGAGACCTCCCTACAATTGCTACACAGGTGTTATTACACACCAGCCCAGGCTCATACTTTTCAGCCTTCCACATCTGATTTGAACTTGAGGCTGTCAAGCCAATGGCAATTTGTGGGGCACTTGGTAATCGTACCCTATAGCCCATTCTTTTGGGGACTATATTTGGATATGTACATGCCTGATTTTTAACATCCAGTATATTCATCCATGGATCTATTTATTTTATTGGGTAACAAAACACTGGGTGTAAAATTTCCTACCCACCTACCCTTATCCAACATGTTCTAGCTACTGCCAAGTGCCAAGAAACATTTAGCGGCCAACTGGAAATCATGTAATCTGTCCACCAATGCAGTCTTTGGAAACGTAAACCAGGTAATGCTTTCTGACAACTTTTGGCCAAAATCGGACTCTTCCTCACTTTTTCAAGATATGGTCTTTATGGACAGATTGGCAAGACAATGTGGGATTAACCTACAGTCCGGTACATAAATATTGGGAGATCAACACAATTCTAACATGTTTGGCTCTATACACAACCACAATGGATTTGAAATGAAACAAAGATGTGCTTTAACTACAGACTGTCGGCTTAAATTTGAGGGTATTTACCCATTTAGCTTTTGCAGTATGTTTTGCCATTGTCCATCTGCACCGTGAAGCACCTTCCAATGAGTTCTGAAGCATTTGGCTGAATATAAACCGATAATATTGCCCGAAACACTTCTGAATTCATCCTGCTGCTTTTGTCAGTAAATATAAGAGAACGAGTTCCATTGGTTCCAGTTCCATTCCACGCTGTGACACTACCACCATGCTTCACTGATGAGGTGGTATGCTTAGGCTCATGAGCGGATCCTTTTCTTCTCCATGCTCTTCTCTTCCCATCACTCTGGTGCAAGTTGATCTTGGTCTCATCTGTCCATAGGATGTTGTTCCAGAACTGTGAAGGCTTTATTAGATGTCGTTTGGCAAACTCTAATCTGGATTTCCTGTTTTTGAGGCTCACCAATGGTTTGCATCTTGTGGTGAACCCTCTGTATTCACCAGGGCTGTGGAGTCGGAGTCGGAGCAATTTTGGGTGCATGGAGTTGGAGTCGGGAAAAATGCTCCGACTCCTAATGAATTTGTAACTGTAATTAAAATAGAAAATATGATAAAATGTTCTATATCTCAGATAATAATTAAAAATAATGTATATATACAGTAATAGCTGTGTTCAGTCCACAAAAATGAAATAAACCAATCAAAATTAGTTACTTGTGCTGCTTCAATAAAGCAGTCCCTGTAATTTTAAAGTCAGATATACATATCTGATTGTGACTGTACAGTATATATGATGTGTTCCCAGGAATCTCATATATATACGAAATAACATCTATGCTGTAAGTATAAAGCCTGATGTGTAGCCATGTCACTAATAGAGATGGTCAATAAGATGGAAAAAATTCTGCATTGATGCTGGTTTATGCAAATGTATGCACTCTCTTTGCTCATGAAATCAAATAAATTGATATGTTGTTAAAATTTGGTTTGGTGACTATGAATTAAAGGGTACCTGAGGCGAATTAAAAGAAAAGCTTTATACATACCTGGGGCTTTCTCCAGCCCCCTTCAGGCCATTCGGTCCCTCGCTGTCGTCCTCCGCCACCTGGATCTTCTGCTATGAGTCCAGGTAATTCAGCCAGTCAGAGCAGTCTGACTATTTGCCGCTTCCACAGCCAGGAGCGTTCTGCACCTGCACGATAGTTCTGCGCAGGTGTAGTATGCTCCCGGCGGCGGAGTGTGTGCATGCCCACTACATTAGACTGGCTCAAGTACCTGGACTCATAGCAGAAGATCCAGGTGGCGGAGGAGGACAGCGAGGGACTGATTAGCCTGAAGGGGGCTGGAGGAAGCCCCAGGTATGTATAAAACTTTAATGTCATCTGTCTCAGGTTTACTTTGTTACACAGTAGTACTATACTCTACATATGCTCTCCCCACAGAGCTGCAGGGAATCCACTGAGAATGTTGTGCACATTGAACAGAGAGGTGTTGTCTATCACCCATAAACCTTGTTCAAATTGTACATGAAGAATGTGTAATAGAGGAAGAATCTCCTTATTCCCCTGCAGAGTACCTGCACTTCACTCTTACATGTACCCACAGTTACATTGCCTAGGGCCTGATAGATGTTCTTTGTTCCGGTCTGTACCTTTTACAAGTACTCTTACCAAGGACTAGTTTTAGTCTAAAGGGAATAAATATAGTAGTCTACATATCCTTCTCACTTCAGTTGCCTTGTAAAATTCCTAAGCGTTGGCAGTTAAGAGACGAATTTCACGTTACATACTGTTAATCAACAAAATTGTAATATGCAAATTAGAGGAGTCGGAGTCGGTGGAATCCTAAACTGAGGAGTCTGAGTCGGTGGATTTTTGGACCGACTCCACAGCCCTGGTATTCACTTCGGTGAAGTCTTCTTGATTGTTGACTTTGACACACATATACCTACTTCCTACACAGTGTTATTGATCTAGCCAACTGTTGTGAAGGGTGTATTCTTCACCAGGGAAAGAATTCCTTGATTCGGACATCCACCACAGTTGTTTTCTGTGGTCTTCCGGATCTTTTGTTGTTGCTGAGCTCACCGGTGCAACAGTTGTTTTGGCCACGCCTAATGTTTTTGCGATCTCTCTGAGGTTTTTTTTTGTTTGTTTTTTTTAGCCTAATGATGGCTTTCTTCATTGATAGTTACAGCTTTTTGCATCTCATCTTGAGAGTTGACAGCAACAGATTCCAAACGCAAATAGCACACTTGAAATGAACTCTGGACCTTTTATCTGCTCAATTGTAATTGTGATAAATGAGGGAATAACACACCTAGCCATGGTACAGCTGCGAATCCAATTGTCCCATTACTATTGCTCACTTAACAAGTGCACATATGTAAAGTATTCCTACACCGTTCACCTGATTTGAATGTAAATATCCTCAAATGAATCAAATGAAAGCTGACAGTCTGCAGTTAAAGCACATCATGTTCGTTTCATTTCCAATCCATTGTAGTTGTGTTTCGAGCCAAAAAATGTTAGAATTGTGTTGATGTACCAATATTTATGTATCTGACTGTACAGCCTCCATTCCTCTTATGCCTATCCTGGCTACTTTCTGATACAATGCTGTGTTCTTTGCCGACCTGGAGACATTGACAAGACAAGACAAATAACATTTATATTGCGCTTTTCTCCTTGCGGACTCAAAGCGCCAGAGCAGAGCAGCAGCCACTAGGGCGCGCTCTATTGGCAGTAGCAGTGTAAGGGAGACTTGCCAAAGGTCTCCTACTGAATTAGTGCTGGCTTACTGAACAGGCAGAGCCAAGATTCGAACCCTGGTCTCCTGAGGCAGGGCCCTTAACCATTACACCATCAGCCAACTGCACATTGTGTTACTTATATTGTTTGATTTGGTTTTAAACCAGCTGTTTCACTTTCTTCTCTCCTTTTCTATCTTTCCCTTACCCTGCTCATTCTGGCTCAATAGGAATGAGGTGGATAATGCCCTTGATCCATCCCCTTCCCATGTGCCTTCCCTTTATTTATTGTAATTATAAAGCGCCAACATGTTATGCTTCCTACCCTTCTCTATCTTCAGCAGGCTTTCTCGACCAGGGTTCCCTAGAACCCCAGGGTTCCTTGAGTACTCTGCAGGGGGTTCCTTAGCAATTTCACCTATCGTGGGGGAAGTATGATAGAGCACACCAAAGAGATACTGAAAAAAGAATCACTAAATTGGGGGGGTCCTGAATAATAATGGGCACATTAATAAAAATCACTAGAGTAAGGAGACATTATGAGTGGCAGTGTAAATAGGTGGTAGTGAAATAAGTTGCTACACCTAGTTTTAAAGTCCATGCCTCTTGCAAAATAAATGCAGGGGTTCCTTGAGATCCCAAAATTATTTGCAGGGTTCCTCCATGACTAAAAGGTTGAGAAGGGCTGATACAGTATTACAAAAAATGTGTTCTAGTATGAACAAACAAGGTTATAGCTGGTGTGTGTGTATCGCTATCACTTTTGCCCGCCCTGCTTGGGGGACTGTATTCTATTATTTTTGACCTTGTCTGTCATGCTTCGATCTTTTAATAAATGCACTTGAAATATATATAATATTTACTGGACAAATGCAGTATTTTGTCTACCCAAATGCTCAGAAAGTACCTAGATTATTATTTTTTTCCTTTATCATAGACTGGATGACAGTTTCTGTTTAGCTTCAAATCATGTAGCCAGATATAGCTCCACAATCCTATCTCAAATTGTTTCTCAATGTCCATATAAAGCAATGAATAAACCTCTACTAAAATGACAAAGTATATTCTCCACCATGAACTCAATCTCTTAATTTACATTGTTTAATTAAATACATGTTTATTTTGTATGAGCTAATTCATTATTAATGCTAAAATGAATGTAAGAATTCCTTGCAGCAGGCGACACTCCTAGATTCAAAATATACTATCTATAGCCTCTGCTTTCCTAGTGGTTCTGGGTCATCATGAACTATCTAGGTAATTTGTAGTACATATGGTTTGCCTTATTGAATTTGGCTCCCTATACATTTTACATTGTATTGGCAATGCCTAATTTCAGTGCAACAGCCATTGCAATCTTATACAAGGTGTTTTTGTTTAGGAAAGAAAAATCAGCTCAAATGGCCTGTTGTACAAGCAGCTTTAGGGTGCGTTTCCACATATTCCATGGGTGTGTTTTCGCACGCTTCTTTCTGGTCACCACGCAGAGATAATGTGCACAATTTCTTGAAAAGGCAGGTTGTCTGTTTTGCAAACAAAAAATGCCTTCGATGGAAACTGCTTATTGATTGATTTTAGTTTCAAAACATTTTATTGAAAATTTGTAGAGTTACATGAATGCTATGATTTAGGCCCCGTTCACACTTGCGTTTCTGTGCCAAACGGACCGGATGACCGGATCGGAACCGTACGGTTCCGATCCGGATCCGGTCCGGTTGCATCAGGTATGTATACGGCTGCGATCCGGATCAGTTTGGTAAAAGTTATAAATAAAACAATATAATTGTTGGGGTCTGGGAGGTCAGCAGAAGTTGCACCTGTAGAATCAGGTCCTCCGCTGTTTAGGCCTCACCTCCACCTCCGACATACTGCCAAACAGCTCCAGCACGTTAGTCACTGCTGCTCCACTCCAGAAATGCTTGGCCCATGCGTCCCCATCCAAAATGGCCGCTAGAATACGCATAGGAAGTGGGGTAGAACGTCAGGTGTTTGTAGCCAGTGTGTTCTGTGCTTTCCGTTTCCCATTTGGTTTCTATTTCCGGATGGTGCAGTCAGGCTCCGCTCCGGGTGCGTAGGCCGGATGATCCGGACCCGGAAAATAGCGCATGTTGGAAAAGTGTCCGGATCCGATCCGGCTCCGTTCTGTACGGAACGGACGCATGTGAACGTCCGCATAGACTTTGCATTGCTATGCAGAACGTACGTTCCGTTGGTACAGTATACGGTCCGGATCCGATCAGGCGAATCCGGACAGCGAACGCTAATGTGAACCAGGCCTTAGCCCTTAGCAAAGGGCACAGTCTAGAGTAGCATACAAAATACAATAAACAGTCTACTCAGAACGAGAGTAGCAAAAAGAACAGATGTTTGGTAATGGTTGTATACACATAAACATTAAATGTGTATCTATATTCCAGGCAAGTAAACAGGTTAATCAATGGCATTGTATAAAGGTTGCTTAAAAGAAAAGAGCACAGGACCGGAGCCCTAATGTATGTGAGCAGGAAAGTTTTTGTTCTGAGATGATTATGTCTAATTTATTGATTCATTTTAAAGTGCCCATTAACGGTACAATTTTTTTTTTCACTAAATGTGATCTTTCAATGCAATTTTTACGATTGTATTGTATAGAAATTTTACCGTTTATGAAGGCAATTGATGGTAAACGAGTCTTTGGTCGATTGCTTTGTAGGATAAAATCTATCCGAAAGATGGAAAATATCGAATTTGAAGAAAGAATCGTTCAGTAAATGTGAAGATTCGATAATTGCCTTCAGATTACAATCATTCAAATTGCACTGCAAGATTGTATTTACCGTAGTAAAAAATGGTATTGTTAATGTGCATCTATAGACTGAGATCTACAGTAATTCATTTCTTCCCATAGCTCGTATTTTTATTTTGTGTGTGGTGAGACCAGGCAGAGAGCTTTAGTGGCTGGAGATGATTACATTTACTGATTGGCAAATGTGTACTGTTCTTTGCCTTGAGAATAAACATTTTTACACCCAAGGAATGCTTTTTAAGTACCTAAGAGTAGGTACTTAAAGGGAACCTTAACTGAACGGGGGGTAAAGAGTTTTACTTACCTAGGGCTATTACCAGCCCCCTGCAGCAGTCCTGTGCCCTCGGCGCCGCTCTGGAATCCTCTGGTCCCCCGCTGTCACTTAGTTTCGTTTTTGACGACTCACCAGTCGCCGGCCGCCATGCGTATTATTGGACGCATTCACCAATGCAATTAGCGCTATTGCGGACCGCAACGCGTCCAAAAATACGCGTTGCCGCATTCCGCACGCGTAGATATGCGACAACGCGTATTTTTGTACGCGTTGCGGTCCGCAATAGTGCTAATTGCATTGGTGAATGCGTCCAATAATACGCATGGCGGCCGGCGACTGGCGAGTCGTCAAAAACGAAACTAAGTGACAGCGGGGGACCAGAGGATTCCAGAGCGGCGCCGAGGGCACAGGACTGCTGCAGGGGGCTGGTAATAGCCCCAGGTAAGTAAAACTCTTTACCCCCCGTTCAGTTAAGGTTCCCTTTAAAACAAATCTGCAGGCTGAAAAACACAGACTCACAGGAGGGGGCAAAGGAGAACAGGAGGAGACACAGAAGGGCACAAGAAAGAGGCACAGAAAAAACACTGAAAGACAGGAGAGGGCACAGAGGAGAAGACACAAAGGGAGACAAAAGTGGCACAGTGTTCAACTTACAAATTTAGCTTTAAGAACAAAGATAGTCTCGTTTGTTAACTGAGGACTTTGTGTTTAATAGGCATAGTGTACATAAGGGCAATCAGCAAACATTGTGCGCAATGTCACTGGCTTGGTCCTTGGCAGTCTTAAGGACCGTGATATGGTCCTTAGTCTAAAAAGTTTGGACACCCCTGACTTGCATGGAGCATGTGCTTGGAGTATGTTTTCTTGCAGTGCAAATGTGTGCTTGTTTAGAGATGAGCATTATAGCCATGCTTCCCTTTGTGGAAGGTTTGTAACATCCTATCTGGGGTAATGTAAACCCTTTCCATCATACTGATAAAATATGGCATAGCTTGTTAGTAGATATGTTGATCAACTCATTCAGTCTCAGAAAAGAGGATTTTCTACTCAGGCAATTCCTTATGTCTTTCTGCTTGACATTCGACATTTAGCATAATTGTCATCTCACACCCATTCCTGATGCCTGATTACTAAAGAGGACAGGTAAACAACAATTACATGGGTGTAAATATTCCTGTGCTTTAAGCTCCTGTAGCTCTCTTTACAGTACTTTGCTTGCAGTGTAATGTGCCATGAAAAAACTCTAGTGACTATCTGGCTACGGTTTTATAGGTTTTGAAAACTAATTGGCGATCTTTTCTGTTTCACTGCATTGATTGGTGTATATTTTACAGTATATGTGTATAGATTTATGGCCTTTTTGCCTGTGCTACAAATGAAGGAAATGGTGGAACATTTCTCTTATTAGTTTAAAAGAGACTCTGTAACAAAATTTTCAGCCTTCTTTCTTCTATCCTATAAGTTCCTATACCTGTTCTAATGTGCTCTGGCTTACTGCAGCCTTTCCTAGTTGCACAGTAGCTGTGTTATCTCTGTTATATAATCTAATCTTCTTTCCTCTGTCGCCTCTGTCGGGCTCAGGCACTCAGGGTGAAATGTGCAGGTCTACTTGTGATAGGATCGAAGCTATACACATGCTCTCCAGGCCCCCTCCAAGCTCTGTATGACTCACACACTGAGCTACTCTTAGCCTATCACATGCTGTTAGCAGCCATGTCTTTTGTTTGTAAACACTGGATAAAACTGGCAATTACAAGCCAGGATTGCAGCAGAGAGTGGCAGAAACGGCACAGACGGACCCAGGAGAACATAAGGAATAGAGTTGTATGCTTTTTATTGTAAGAATTTTAGAGTACAGATTCTCTTTAAGGTGGCCATCCATCTGTAGACTTGGCGGCTGCTCAACCATCAGATTCGATAATAGAATCTGATGAAAATCGTTGCCACCAAGAGAATGTACAATCAACAATTCAACAGATTTCAGACACCGGTAACGGTGTCTGATAATCACATTCGCAATGGAAACGCCCAGCTGCTTCCCCCAAATGTACATGTAACCCCCTCACGGTGCCAGGGCGGGGTACATTTACATTTGGGGGTACACGGCCGGGAGGGACGAGGTGGTGTCATTACGTCCATTCCCATGCTTATATAGAGCGGGAATCGGCCTGCGGTTGTGACGGCCAACAGATCTCTCCAGAGAGATCCATCTCTTGGTTGATCTATGGCAGCCTTTCTCAACCTTTTTACCTTGGAGGAACCCCGCACATAACTTTTGGATCTCAAGGAACCTCTGCAAACAATTCTTCGATCTCGAGGAACCCCTGCATTTATTTAATTTATGTTTCAGGAGGTATGGTCTTTAAAAGTAGGTGAGACTGTTAATTTCACTACCTCCTATTACACTGACACTCATTATACTGTGCTCATTATTATTCTGACCCCAATTTAGTGCTTCTTTTTACAGTACCACCTTTTATAATGTGCTCTGTGGTGATATATTGGGGTGCTGATGCTGTTAAGGATAATACAGTAATATATTTTCATTTTCCCATTTTTATATCTGCTGTGGTATGTCAAAGGTGTAGAGATGCAGGCTAGATTCATGGACTGTTCATGTATTTGTGTGGGTGGGTCACTAGACCTACATTTGCATCTAAAGAGGTCTTCAGTGAATATGACCAGTCACCTTCAATAGGCAAGGAAGCAGCTCATTAAGCCACTAGCAGTCACTTTTGATCTACTGTCCCAGGTGTGATTGTCTCCGTCTGTCTACAGGCAAATACAGGCAAACTGCTACCTGTAACCAAAAGGCCATCTTTTCATGTATGTGCGAAAATACACTTTAACCAAGGAAATAATGTGGAGGAAGCTTTTTGATGTCTGATAGGATACAATCTCACCTATTGAATTCTGCAAACTTCAAGAAGCTAAAACAGGAAGCCCTTTGAAGTTTGCATATCACAAGAAAGATTATGACAAGCGTTCGGTGATGTCACAAACGGGGAAACTGCATTAGTTCCTGGGGGCAGGACATTAAATGCCCCAGGGGACACTTCGGACTATTTAAGCTGGCCCAGGACAGCCACCGGTATCTTCTCTCGGAGGTAGCGAATAGCTAGGGAGGATCGCGACTCCTGGTCGAAACGGCGTCCTCCCATCAAACAACGTTCTAACCTAAGCTGGTAACGTTCTTTTTTCCCCCGTTTATTTTTACGCATATATCCGTGTGTGTTATCTTTGTAACTTTTATCTTGTAACTATTTTTACTTTGTTTTTTGTAATCTTTTTGTATATATTAAGTTCTGCATTGTTCTATGTTTTTCTAGAATATTAAATTATTATTTAATAAGTTTGACTTCTGCCGTACTAAACTAACACTCATAGCCTAGAAGAGACTGAAGTGTAACCGTGTATAAGTTCATGCCTAATTGTACGCTTGAGCAACACTACCGTATGAAATTGTAATTGCATTGTGTGTGGGGGCGTTTGTCATACGTTGGCCTAAGCGCGCAGCTGACCCAACGTACGAACAACGCCAGTGCGAGTAGCGACAGCAGAGTGGCTAACAGTATCGTTCGGAACGACTGTTAGTGGGTCTTTGCTTCACGACAGTGTAAGATTGCAACTGTGTGTGTGTGTGTGGGTGCGTGGCGTTCCCGTATTTGGCCTAAGCGCAAAGCTGACTCAAATACGAAAACGTGGAGTGCGCGCGGAGGACTCGACAGCAGAGTGGAAGTGTCTAGCGAACCGCTAGTGGTGGCAGTGAGAGGTGTTCTGAGGGGTCCCAGCCTTGTTTTAGCTTGACTAAGGCTGCTTCCCCTCTCAATCTGGTCAAACCCGCAGTCGGGAACCGTATACGCAGGCGTGCCGCGGGCCGGTTCCTGACATGCTCTACTATGCTTCCCTCACTATGGGGTAAAATGCCAAGGAACCCCTGCAGGGTCCTCAAGGAACCCTGGGGTTCCAGGCAACCCTGGTTGAGAGAGCCTGATCTATGGCCACCTTAAGTTTATGTATACTTAGGTGTGGTAGAAAATGTAGAGATATTATTTTAAAGAGACACTGAAGTGAAAAAAAATTATGATTAATTGGTTGTGTAGTGGAGTGTCTGGATAGTGTAATGGTTAAGGGCTCTGCCTCTGACGCAGGAGACCAGGGTTCGAACCTCGGCTCTGCCTGTTCGGTAAGCCAGCACATATTCAGTAGGAGACCTTTGGCAAGTCTCCCTAACACTGCTACTGCCTATAGAGCGCATCCTAGTTGCTGCAGCTCTGGCGCTTTGGGTCCGCCAGGAGAAAAGCGCAATATAAATGTTCTGTGTGTGTTTGTTAGTACGGATAATTACTAGACCATTAGTAGCAAAGAAAATATGCTCATATTTTTATTTTACATTTATATAGTGTTTTTTATAACTTTGCATCATTCTGTAATATTTGCAGTTTACACACTACTCGACATTCTAAATTATTTTACAGAGCAGGCCAGTGAACTATTGACCTGTCCGCTGGAGAGAAAAAGAAATTACAATGACTTAATAGTTGAGATAACAAGTTTCAGAAGATGGAGCTCTCTGCGACTTTGAAAGTCATGGAGCTTGTTTAATTACATACTGCTACCACAGGCTTGCTCTGTTGTTAGTGGGAGGATATGGGCTGAGTCAGGTGATCTGCTCTGTATTGTGAAAGGAACCTCCACTCTCTTGGCATTAAAGGACATCCGAGGTGAAAATAAACTGATGAGAAAAACAATTGTATCCATCCTCCTTCTTTTAAAAATGACTTTTTTTTTTTTTTTAGATACCCCACAGTTTTAGATTTAGGATTTTAGATTTAAATCTAATTTTTACGTTTTTACTGTTGCATTGGCCTCAATTCACTAAGCTTATCTCCTGTCTTTAATGACGTTTCTAGAGTGATCACCGTGGTGATAAGGCATGTAGTATTCAGGAAGCATTTGACTTCAGGCAAACCTAAATTTAACTCTTCTGTCTTTAAGTTAACTCTTCAATCCTTAAAATAACTCCAGAGTTAAAGACAGAGGAGGTAACTTAAGGAATGAAGAGATAAGATAACTTTCTTACTGTGTGGTGGTACGTTTTCTTTTGCCTTATCTTCAGCATGATCTTAGTGAATTGAGGCCACTGTCTCTGCTCAATGACACCTTCATTGAAATATGCCAGAGCTCAAATCTATGCATTTTTGTATCTCTTTCCTGCTCTCAGAAGCCATTTACTGACAGGAAAATGTTTTATGGCTATAATTCCTTATCAGTGAGGGTTATGCTATAGTCTGTCATGACCTGGGCAGAAACTGTCACTTGCATACCTGATGTTTAACTCTTTCAGGTAGAGACAGGAAAACAGGAACGCAGCATAGTTATTTGTGCGCTAGGCACTGTACATACACGTCTATCTCATCATGTCACAGGTCACCTCATGTGTCCTTTTAAGGAGCTACTGGATGCAGCCAACCATGAGCCACACAGGTTCTTTCAATATATTACAACAACAATAATAACAATAATATTTATGTAGCGCTTTTATCCCTGGGGACTCAGCGCTGTGACCCTGCATTATGCAGTCTCAAAGGCTAGGGAAAAGAGGTGAGATTTTAGCCTTTTTTTAAAGCTGTCCAGAGAAGGAGCCTCTCGTACTGATTGTGGAAGTGAGTTCCATAGAGTAGGGGCTGCATAGGAAAAGGCTCGAGCACCAAATGTTAAGTGTATCCTGGGAATAACCAGCTTCATCTTGTTGGCAGAGCGGAGGGTGCATGGAGGGGCATATAGTTCCAATAGATCCGCTATGTATTTGGGTCCCATGTAGTGTAGAGCCTTGAATGTCAGCAGGCCGATCTTAAAATTGGCAACCAGTAAAGAGTTTGCAGTACTGGGGTGATGTGTGAGCTGCGGGGGGGGCATTGGCTAGGAGTCTGGCTGCGGCATTCTGTACTAGCTGTAAGGGGCGCAGAACCTTATCTGTAGATCCGATGAACAGGGCGTTGCAGTAGTCTAGGCGGGAGGATACAAATGCGTGAACCAGGGCAGGTAGGTCTTCAGCTGGGAGAAGGTGTTTGATTTTCGCTATATTTCTTAGATGGAAGAAGGAAGACTTGACGACAGCTGATACCTGCTGTCTGAGTTTTAGATTTCCATCCAGGATCACCTCAAGGTTTTGCACAGAGTCTTTATACTGTACAGTATCTCCCCCAATTGCTAGTTTGAGGTGGTGAGCATTTTGAACTTTATCATGTGTGGACCACCTACCACCAACACCTCTGTTTTGTCAGAGTTCAGCCTCAGCCAGCTGGTGTTCATCCAATATTGGTTGCAAAAAAGTATACATGTAAAATGTTCAAAACTTTCTGCATTGCTAATCCGTGCCAATGTGCAATCACAAGCATTGAAACAAAAAGAATGGAAGACGAGGGCTTAAATACAGTCAGTTCTGTTTTTTAGTATAAACTGGGTTTCATTACCAAAGCTGGAGAGCCTAATTGATTCTGATAGCCTGGATTGGGGATTTTTTTATAATTGTTTCCTTGACATTGTATTTCATAGAAATGTCTGCTGTTAAGTGCCAGATGTTTGCAGGCCTCACCTGTGTCATAGCAAGGCACGGAGCATATTGTGGAAAGACTTGTTTAATTACCTTTTGTAGTTCTAGGCACACACCCACAGCAAGAGCTTATTATCGCGATGCAGTGCTCTAATGTCTAGCATAGGAACTGTTGTATATGCAAGCATTTAATTTATGCTAAGCCTTCACGGGCACTCACACATGGTTCCTTTTGATAGAGGTATAAAGCTGTTATTAGCTCATTACATTGTGGAATGTGATTGCCTGGGAAAGTAGATTGGTGAAAATACCCAGGTGCAGGTGTGCAGTTCACTGTACAGATGAAGCAACCCATGGCTATGAATTGACTTGAAATACAATAGAGGCTATGCCAGTGAATGTGCGAGCATGTTTTTTTTACCTATTCAGTGACTGATTCTGCTAAATGCCCAGAATGTAATATTATACCACCAGATCTTTAGCTAGACACTATTTTGTGTTTTAGAAGTATTTCCTTAACCCCTTGCCGACTGCTCCACGCCAATTGGCGTGAGCAGTGCGGCAGCCCCAGGACCGCTCCACGCTCATTGGCGTGAACGGCTGTCTGATACTTGGCGCTTTGAGTCCGCAAGGAGAAAAGTGCGATATAAATGTTTTGTCTTGTCTATGGGACTAGCAGGAGATCACGCGCAGGCTGCGCGCATCTCCTGCTTGGGGGGCGGAGCCTCGCCACGCCTTCAGTCTCCGAGCGGCGATTGCCGCTCGGGAGACTCAGACGGCGAAACCGCTGTCTAATTGCTTTGTACAGCGCTGCGATCTGCAGCAGCGCTGTACTGGGGACAGCCATGTGACAGCCCATCATAACCGATCGCGCTGATTGGCTGGCGGGGGAAGGGAGGGAGGGTAATAAAGTTAGTAAAAAAAAAGAGCATGATTTTATTAAAAATAAGATTAATATTTATTAAAAAAAAACAACACACTTTGGGGGATCAGACCCCACCAACAGAGAGCTCTGTGGGGTGGTGGGGAGAAAAGGGGGGGGGGAGATCACTTGTGTGCTGAGTTGTACGGCCCTGCAGCTTGGCCTTAAAGCTGCAGTGGCCTTTTTAACTAAAAATGGCCTGGTCACTAGGGGGGGTTAACACTGCGGTCCTCAAGTGGTTAAAGGATATCCAGGCTGAAAAGAAAAGTTAGAGGAACTCCAGTGAAAATAATGTAATAAAAAAAGTGCTTCATTTTTACAATAATTATGTATAAATGATTTAGTCAGTGTTTGTCCATTGTAAAATCTTTTTAATCCCTGATTCACATTCTGACATTTATCACATGTTAGCATTTTTACTGCTGGCAGGTGATGTAGCTGTTGCTTTTTTCTTGTGGGAGGGGTTTCACCACAATATCAGCCATACAGAGCCCCCTGATGTTCCGTTTGTGAAAAAGAATAGATTTCTCATGTAAAAGTGGGTGTCAGCTACTGTTTGGGATGAAGTTCAATTCTTAATCACGTTACACTTACCGGATGCTTCTTCCAGCCCCTAGCAGTCTGTCTGGTCCCTCACTGCAGTTCCATTGCCCTCCAGTGTGTGCCACTAGCCTCTTTATAAGATCATTAGAGGACATTCAAGGCGAAAATAAACTAATGAAAAAAACAATTGTATCTATCTTCCTTCTCCTAAAAATGACTTTTTAAGATATTCCACAGTTTTATTTTATGTTTAAATCTACTTTTTAAGTTTTAACCTTTTTTATTGTGTTTGCTCAATGACACATTCGTTGAAGTATACCAGAGCTAAAATATATGAACTATTCACCCTTTTTATTTCTTTCCTGCTCTCCGAAGCCATTTACTGCTAGGAAAATGTTTTAGTCAGGACTGAGTCAGCCACTTACATACCTGATATTTAACTCTTTCAGGCAGAGAAAGAAAAAAGTAACTCAGCATAGTTATTTGGGTGCTAGGCATGTCTATCTCATCATATCACATGTCACCTTGGGTATCCTTTAACCACAGCTGTGGTCAAGGCTTTCTGGGCATGTGAGGGAAGTAGCATTCTGTGATCTTACGGATAGACTAGCAGCGCAGTGGAGGCCAGCAAAACTGCAGCGAGGGACACAGACTGCTAAGGGCTGGAAGAAACCCCAGGTAAGTATAACTTAACTTTTACTTTCCAGCTTCAATATCCTTTAAAGAAATGCTTCTAGAACACAAAAAGGTATCTAGTTAAAGATCTGGCATTCCGGTTCCCCCCACATCCTAAAAACATACATTTAGGTTAATTGGCATCTCCCTAAATTGCTCCTAGACTATGATGGACATAGGACTATGGTAGGGATTATATAAATAGTAATGTTTACTTTTCGTCTTGGATATCCTTTGATACACACTTCCAATTATGATTGGCCAATCACTGACCAATTTTATCACCGCCATATAGCATAAGGGTCAACAGATATTGAATACTATGAGCAAATTGTATAGATAAACCTTCATACTATAAAGTTTTAATGAGTGAGAGAGATACCTATCCATTATATTTGCATGTGATCTCTTATTTCAGCCACTAGTCTAGCTAAATGTCACTTATTTGGTAGTTGTTAAGAGTGCCTGGCTGAAAAGAGTGTGTTGTCCTTAAAATATCCTGGTAAAGGTGCCCATACACGCATAGATTGCCACCGAATGTGCCAGACAGAGCTATCCTTTTCTGATCTGAATTTATCCTTCTTTGACCAGAGAGTGATCATAGGCCTCCACTGCACATAGATTTTCAATAGATTTTTGCATGACAATCTATTAAACCGCATCATTGCACTGTTTGATGCAGTGCAACACTAATGGTCGTTGATCTGCTGCCATTGCTCTCGTGCTCCTGATTGATCTATATCTTCCGTTTGACTTTTGTCAAATGTATCAAAGTTATGATCAACTAAAAAAAAAAATGTTTTATATATATATATATATATGTATGATCTTCTCAAAAAATTAGCATATTGTGATAAAGTTCATTATTTTCTGTAATGTACTGATAAACATTAGACTTTCATATATTTTAGATTCAAATACACACAACTGAAGTAGTTCAAGCCTTTTATTGTTTTAATATTGATGATTTTGGCATACAGCTCATGAAAACCCAAATTTCCTATCTCAAAAAATTACCATATTTCATCTGACCAATAAAAGAAAAGTGTTTTTAAAACAAAAAAGTCAACCTTCAAATAATTATGTTCAGTTATGCACTCAATACTTGGTCGGGAATACTTTTGCAGAAATGACTGCTTCAATGCGGCGTGGCATGGAGGCAATCAGCCTGTGGCACTGCTCAGGTGTTATGGAGGCCCCAGGATGCTTCGATAGCGGCCTTAAGCTCATCCAGAGTATTAGGTCTTGCATCTCTCAACTTTCTCTTCACAATATGCCACAGATTCTCTATGGGGTTCAGGTCAGGAGAGTTGGCAGGCCAATTGAGCACAGTAATACCATGGTCAGTAAACCATTTACCAGTGGTTTTGGCACTGTGAGCAGGTGCCAGGTCATGCTGAAAAATGAAATCTTCATCTCCATAATCCTCACACTACTGCGCAGACGCAGAATGCTCCAGGCTATGGGAGCGCAACGGGGGAGCGTGCGCAGCTGGACTGCGCATGTGCCAACTGGTGGCTTTACCGGGCCGCCTAGCAGTGGATGGAGGCGGCCTGGGAGAATTGCAAGGGAGCGATCTCTTTTATTTTTTCCTTCTCCATCTCAGGTACACGTACAAGTCCTCAAAATGACATTCTGCAACAAAATTCAGAATGTGGTTGCTCTGTGGCTTGCTATATTTAGTACCAGGGCTGGGAATAGGATCGACGTGTGTAGCGCTGTTCGATGGTCATTGGGAGAGGGATCGACATGCGTAGCGTTCTCCATTGTTCATCTGGTATCGAGAGGATATGGAGCTAGTTCATTTTATCTAGTTCATCAAGGATACTGTTGGAGTAACGAAAGGTAAGTATTTATGGTTAATTAAAACAATTAAAGGATTTTTTTTGTGGTTGCATTTTTATTGCATTTTAAGTCTTTTATGGAAATAAGTCAGTGTCCCTTTACTCATTTCACCTGGGGAAAGGACAGGTAACTGGGGCCCCTTTCTTAACCAGCCTGGCGGTATGGACGAGCTCAGCTCGTCCAGTACCGCCAGAGGCTGCCGCTCAGGCCCTTCTGGGCCGATTTTTGTCAAATAAAAAGGTGCACACGCAGCCGGCACTTTGCCAGCCGCGTGTGCTACCTGCGGCGATCCGCCGTCTGCAGTGGCGAAAGAGGGTCCCCCCAGCCGCCCGAGCCCAGCGCAGCCAGACCAAACCGTTCCGGCCAGCGCTAAGGGCTGGATCGGAGGCGGCTGACGTCAGGATGTCGGCTGACGTCCATGACGTCACTCCGCCCACCGCCATGGCGACGAAGAAAGCGATCAGAAGGCGATCAGAAGTACGCATCAAAAGTACGCATCGCTAGCCTGGCGATCTTAACAGAACGCCAGGCTGGTTAAAGGGCACTCCCCAATGCCACTATGAGCCCCCCCCAGCAGCGCACCCCACCTCCTCCTGGACACCGGAGGTGGGGAAGAGCCCATTGTCCATGGATTGGACAAGGGCTCTGGGGAAGACTATTTTTGGAAATGACCCAGCGCTGTATTCTCTCCATACCTGATGAATGGCGTAGAATGCCACAAGCATCGATCCCTGCTCTAATGAACAGCGCTGCACACGTCGATTCCATTTCCATCCCTGGACTTGCTATACTAAGTATGACAAGCCCCAGAGCAATGCTTTTCTGAATTCTGCTACAGAATGTCATTTTGCTGGCTTTAAAATGAACGTGGGCTTTGCTATTATTCACCATCTTCTGTTCCACTCAAACCTAAAAATAGCTGCACCATTTGAGTGTTCCTCAGTTCCTCTTAGGTAGTTCTACTTCAATACATGTTTGGAAGAGGACTGCATATTCTGTTCAAGCAAATTTCACATACAAACTTGTACAAAATCTGTACCTTGTCAGCAAGATGAAATAAATGACTGTAAGATACAGGTAAATGCCGGTCTAAATGTAGATGCGGCCGCGATGCTCCTTATCAATCGAGCCGCATCCGACAGGACGGATCTTGCTTCCGCCGATTCCCTGCTCGCTCCCCGCGAGGGGACAATGGCAGGGAATTGAGCGGAAGATAAGCGGCGCCGGCGGGGACGAGCGGGGAATTGAATGCGGCGAGCGGGGACGCGGAAGATGCGATCCGGCGGCTAATAGAGCCGCCGGATTGCCAAAACATCTCCTCAACATCTCCCCGTGTAGACGGGGCTTTACAAGGGCATAAAGGAATATGAAGTACACAGCTCTTTCTACTGACATGATATGGTGCATTATTATGGGTCTTCCTTTGTGGATATTTGTAAGTGATAACCTTTGCAAAACCTTCTGCTTTAAAGAGAATCTGTACTGTCCGATTTGTACAATAAAAAACATACCAATCGAGTCGCTGTGATCTCCTGGATCCCTTTTTGCCATTTCCACCGCTCCCCGCCACGATCCTGGCTTTTAGGGCCCATTCACACTTAGAAACGCAAAATGCCAGCGATTTTTGCCGGCGTTTTGCGGGAGTGATTTTTCCGCGATTTCACGCGGAAAAAAAATCACTGGACAGTGCATAGATTTCTCCGCGATCGCGTTTAGCGCTTCTATAGCACTGAAACGCGATCGCTGGAAAATCACCTGAAATGATGCAGGCTACACGTTTGCGTTTCGCGATTCGCGGCGATTAGCGCAAATCACCGAAGTAAGAACAGGCCCATAGACTTTTATATATATATATAGACCACATTAGAACAGGTATAGAAACTTATAGGATAGAAGAAATAAGGCTGAAAATGTTGTTACAGAGTCTCAAGGATTTCTTTATGAAAAGTCAACGGGCCCTTTCACACTGGGGTGGTGCAGTGTGACATTTTTACCGCAACCCACTGCAGGGCAGTGTTACTCTACGGTGCCTTTCATACCGACAAGGTGCAGCACGATGCGACTGAAGTGACTTTTTTGCTGCATTCCTGACGCAAGGGCAAACCTATGTTACTGTGCGGCTCTGTAGCGACGTGCAGTGGACCGGAAGTCGTCCATTCTGCTGAATGGAGCTGCTGACTTTGAGAAAAAGTTGCCCTGTGTAATACAATGTAACTATGGAAAGATGGATATCATTTTAAAGCTCTCTTTCTCCTCTTTCTGACGACACCTAAAGTCGCCCTACACCTTTTAGTTTTCTCTATTTTCACGATCGAAGCCGCGGCAATTTAAATCAGAAAATAGCGAAAACTAAAAGGCGTAGGGTGGCGGTTTATATATCATTGGACAGAGGAGAAAGAGAGCTTTAAAATTATATGCATCTTTCCTTAGTTTTTGCACTGCTCGGAGTCCCTTTAACAAAAACACAATTTACATTTTGTAGGAACTGCAGTTAAAATTAACACATTTGTTCTAATTGGTAGAAGGACACTTGGTGATAACACTGTTTTATATAGCCTTTTTTCATTTAACCGCTTCAGAACCAGCACGGTTGAATTCTACTCCCTGCTTGTGGCTGCGCGACTTTGACAGGACGTAGATTTCAGCAATCGTTGCAGCAGTCCCACCGGTCAGGAGTCCATTTCATTGGATCCTGACCTTGTCCTCACTGTAAGCCAATCCCACTGGCTTACTTTGATGGACAGGGTCAGCTGCCAATGAAAGCCGCTCCTGACTGGCACACAGAGCTCTGCCGTCATAGAGACGGCAGAGAGAGAGAGACCTACGGTGATAGGAGTGCGGCAGGACTGCATGGTGAATCATCGGTAAGCGATGTTTTACGCCATTTTTTGGCAGTACCAGCAGTCTCTAGTCAATTACACAGCAAACCACTCCAACCTCGGAAGGCGTCTATGCAAAAAGGGTGCAGAGAAAAAAAAGGCGTCTGGTGAAGCCTAAAAATGTTTTCCTGGCACTGAAAGATAACTCTAACCCTATTCTCACACTGAACCCTCCCTCTACCGATGCATAACCTTAACCACCCTTCCCCCACAGCTAAACTTACAGCAGACCTAAACCCAGGACTTCCTTTCTGCCCTAAAAGATAAGCAACAGCATAATAACCTTTACAGAAATACATTTCTTTGTTACTGCTTGTAGAGCGCCTCTGAGATGCTGCAGTGTAGTTACTTCTTGGTTTCATGGAAGAACATGCATGGTTAACCTCCTGTGCTATGTGTTACATATAGCCTGTATGATTGGCCGACGTGGCAAAGTTCATACTGAGATGGCAGCTCAAATTACTGTGGCTTATTAGACAGGCTGTTATCTCTACATACAAACCGGGTGGGTTTCTCTGTGTTTTCCTTTTCTCCTGTGGAAGAGTTTAGGTCCTCTTTTAACTACCCTCCCCCCCCCCAACATCAACTGTCCCTGCCCCCTGCCGCCAATCCACTGCAAAAACTAAAAAGTCGGGAAAGTGCAAATTTCCAGGTGCTGCGGGTGCCCAGATTTCCCCTTAATGCTGATATTTCAGTGGGCGTCCAAACTTCTGCCGATATAGCACACCTGAACTAAGAGGGATATGGAGGCTGCCATATTTATTTCCTTTTAAACAATAGCATTTGCTTGGCTGTCCTGCTGATGCTCTGCCTCTAATACGTTAAGCCATAGACCCTGAACTAGCATGCAGATCAGGTGCTCTGACTGAAGTCTGAATGGATTAGCTGCATGCTAACCTCATGGTGTGTGATGCACACACTAATGCCAGGAAGATCAGCAGGACGCCAGGAAACTGGTATTGTTTAAAAGAAAACCAGTATGGAAGCCACCATATCCCTTTTAGTTCAGGTGTCCTTTAAAGGGAAGGTTCAAGCAAAATAAAAAAAATTAGTTTCACTTACCTGGGGCTTCTACCAGCCCCATGCAGCCATCCTGTGCCCTCGTATTCACTCAATGCTGCTCCAGTCCCCCGCTGGCAGCATGCCGACCTCGGAGGTCGGCGGGACGCATTGCGTACATTTTTACGCATTCCCGCTAGTGCAGGACCATTAACACATACATTTTTACGCATTATTGGTTCAATGCGTACATTTTTACGCATTGAACCAGTAACGCGTAAAAATGTATGTGTTAATGTTCCTGCACTAGGGGGAATGCGTAAAAATGTACGCAATGCGTCCCGCCGACCTCCGAGGTCGGCATGCTGCCAGCGGGGGACTGGAGCAGCATTGAGTGACTACGAGGGCACAGGATGGCTGCATGGGGCTGGTAGAAGCCCCAGGTAAGTAAAACTCATTTTTTTATTTTGCTTGGACATTCCCTTTAAATGCAGTTTAACAGCTTGGGCTCACTATGAGCACTTTTGCAGCATTTGCTGATCACTGGTGATCTATAAAGTGCTGCAACAGTTGAGCCCTAGGAGGGCGCTCCATTGCGGCATTGCAATAGCAAAAGTGCTGCATACAGAATTTTGTGATCGTATTGATGGAATGCATGGGTAACTTGTATCCCTTCAAGATCGTGTCGGGAATCGCGCTGTTTAATCTTAGATAATGTTAGCGTTTAATATAAAACATTTTCTTATATATGAATGCTAGTGGGCAGCACAGTGGCGTAGTGGTTAGCACTCTCGCCTTGCAGCGATGGTCCCCTGTTCAAATCCCAGCCAGGGCACTATCTGCATGGAGGTTGTATGTTCTCCCCGTGTCTCTGCGGGGCTCAACTAAGTCAATTGGCTTCCGCCTAAATTGGCCCTACGCTACTATACATACACTACACAATACATACTGTACATAGACATATGACTATGGTAGGGATTAGATTGTGAGCTCCTCTGAGGGACTGTTGAGTAACAAGACAATATACTCTGTACAGCCCTGCTGAAGATGGTGGTGTTATATAAATACTAAATAATATTTAGTTTAGGAAGGATTTCTTCTCTGCAAGCCATGTTGTTACTGATCAGAAAAGATGAACGCTCTTGCATCCCTGCGTCGCACTTGTATGTAAAAGGTATGTGGTCTGTGTCATCTATCACCTCTTCTTAAAGTTTATTTTACAACAGATGCTGTATGGAGTGTACAGACTGCTACTCCTGCTTGGAGTTCACCATATGTTGGCTGGAAGTGGCATATATGAAATAGCAGTAAATCTGTGCATGTTGGGACAGAGTACAGGTCATGGAGAAGATGTTTTAGTACAAGAGGCAGATATGTATATAATGCTATTGTAGGTTTCTCAACATGGTATGGTATGCGTATCCCCTGGTAGTACTCAGGAAGGGTTCAAGGGGTGCTTGAACTTGTTGTAGTCAGTCTATCATAATGAGTTTGTGATTTAAACAAAAATGACACATGGTATATAAATAAATATATAAATCAGTCAAAACCTAAAGAAATGTTTGCAAAGCATTTATACACAGCTGTAGAGTACTCATAACAAATGTGTGTCAAGGGTACTTGAGAGGGGTACTTCACTACAGGGGATACTTGGCAGACACCGTCTATTATAAAAAGAGTACATGCTGTATTAATGTTGAGAAACACTGATCTAGTATATATAAAGGTCTTTTATGAAGTGGCAAGAAAAGACTAAAGTGTAAAAGGTATGAAATACTGAGGCAACTATGCGGAATAATACATTTGTGATCTTTGGCGAAAGTACAGATAAGGAATAGCAGGCTTAGAAGGAGAAGGAATTAAATGCAGGATGAATAAGTTTAATGGATGAAAATGTTACAGGGGTATAGTGAAGATTCATTTAAAAACTGTATTTTGTGTTAACAGTATTATCCTACTAGTGTAGCTTCAGTTCCAGTTTATATTGTATTTTATGGCAATTATAGGTAGGAAATATTACATGGTGCATGGTGTCTTTTAAAGTGAACCCAAGGATAAAAGGGATATTGATGCTATGTTTATTTCCTGCACATTGCCTGGCTGTCCTGCTGATCCTCTGCCACTCTTACTTTAAGCCATAGACCCTAAACGAGCATGCAGCAGATCAGATGTCTGACAAATCTGACAAGATTAGCTGTATGTTTCAGGTGTGTGATTAAAGGGGCCCATACACGTAACAGTTTTCCCGCCAATATACAGCAGATTTGATCACTGTGATCGAGTCTGCTGTGAAATTGTTGCACAAACGCTGACAGAACGATCGATTTCCGTCTGAAATCAATTGTTCCCGTCGATCCGTCCATGCGGAAGATTTTGCTCGATCACTGGCGGGTCGAAAGTGCGCCGATAGCTGCGTTCGCATGCCTGATGACCGACGCAATTCAGCGGCAATACATTACCTGCTCCGGCCGGCGCGTCCCCCCGGTCTCCGCTGTCTTCTTCTCCGCTGGGCTCCGAGTCCGGCAGGCTTCACTGAACTTCCTGTCCCGGCAGGGAGTTTAAACAGTAGAGCGCCCTCTACTGGTTAAACTTCCCCGGACAGGAAGTGAAGCCAGCCAGTCCGGAACCCAGCGGAGAAGAAGGCAGCGGAGACCAGGGGACTCGCGCCGGCCTGAGCAGGTAATGTATGGAGGGGGGGCGGGCGGCGGCAGTTTCACAGATTGTGATCGGTTTCATGCTGAAATCTATTCACAATCTGTTTGCAGTAAAGGCAGCCATACGATCCCTCTCTGATGAGATTCGATCTGATGGCAAATCGACCAGTGTATGGCCACCTTTAGACACTACTGACCAGAACGATCAACAGGACTGCCAGGCAACTGGTATTGTTTAAAAGGAAATAAATATGGCAGCTTCCATAGGTCTCGCCTCTGGTGTCTTCTAAAATGGAACTTTATATAACTAAGGCTACGTTTCCACGTGTGCGTTTTGTTCGATTTTTCGCTTAGAAAATTTGCATTAGTTTAGCAACAAATGGTAGTGAATGGGGCAGTTTCCAGTAAATGCGAATTTTCATAATCGTTAGTATGCGGGGGGAAAAATAGAGGTCCTGCTTCATTTTTTTTTTTCAGATATTTTATCCGTAACGGCCGTGATTTGTGTATAAGGCTTTGCATTGGCATCGCATAGCAATGAGAATTTTCACGTTATTTGCTCAAAAATTTGCATTAAATGCACGGTTACAGGAAGTTGTCAGCAGTCACTACTAAGCTGTTACTAGGCAGAAAATGTTACATTTGTCTGATGTGAACTTTCGCGTATGAAAATTTGCCTAAAACTCTAAGGCCCCATTCACACTTGCGTTTTGCCTTGCAAACGGACCGGATCCTGGTCGGATCCTGATCGGATCAGGACCTACGGTTCCGATCAGGATCCGATCAGGATCCGGTCCGTTTGCATCAGGCTGCCATCAGGAACCGTGGGCAAAAAATAGCGAAATTAAATAAAAAAATGTTGGGGTCAGCAGAAGGTGCACCTGGTGCACCTGTAGAATCAGGTTCCTCCGCTGTAGGCCTCACCTCCACCTCCGACATTCTGCCGAAACAGCTCCAGCACGTCTGTCACTGCTGCTCCACTCCACATATCCTCAGGAGAGGAAAGCCTCTGGATTGTACAGAGGCTTAACGTCCCTCTTAGTGCCTCCAATCCAACGCTGAGACCACCCATAGTTCCACAGAGCTCACCTGCACTGCGCAGACACAGATTGCTCACACCTGCACAGTAGCGCAGAGCCGCTGCTCGGGTTAGGCAGTAAAAACCGTGATTGTTCTACTGAGTTAGCGCACAGGTGTGAGCTATCTGTGCAGTGAGTGCAAGCTCTATCGACAAGACCTTACCAGTGGGCTGGCGGGGGTCTCCGTGCTGAAATGGCAAGGTGGGGGTGTGATGGGCGAAGCCTCTGGAGGCAAGTACCCAGATTGGGACCTTTTTTCCCTTCTGGTTTACTTTAACACTGTAAGCAAGGGAATCCTGAAATCACAATGTATTTATGATTGGTCTCTCTCAATTCCACAATGTTAAACAGTAATGAATGGACAGCAAATGTTATTGAAGAAAAATCAGATCGTCCTTCTGCACTCCAAGTATTTTAAGCCCTAGTTCAGACTTGGGTTTTTTTTAATGCATATTGTGTGGAATAAAGTGTCAAGTTTGGTACATCGCACATAAACCATTTCACTGTGGCTGTGATCACACTTTTATGTGCAGAAAAAAGGGATTCTGCTGTATATAAAGTTACCGAAATACTTTAAGAGGTTTTTAGCTACTGTTCGCTTTGCTAGAAAATGAACTAAATGATAAAGCTCCCAGTCTTGAGCTCACACATACAGTATTCAGGGATGCTGCAAGTTCCACATTGCTGTTCTTTGTTGTGTGACCTTTCTAGAGTACAGGAAACTGGTGGTAAACGTCTGCTCAGTCCATTAGAGGAAGAAAGTACAGATTCATTCAAATTATGCAATGTTTTACTTGGTTTGTTGCTACAACAAATTTTGTGAAAGATATAACTTTTTTTTTTTTTTTTACATTAGCTGCTGTGGAAAAATGAAAATGTATTTTTATATATGAATGTGCGATGTCCAAAAAAGTGGATGCAAAAATACATATAGTGAACTTCAAGGGACCTGGCTAATTAGTTTACTGTATCAGAATTGGTCATAAATTGTATATTTATACAGGCACATTTGCTGGGACCTGGTGACAGAGTTTACTGTAGCCAGAGGCTTACTATATCAGAGTTTACTATAACAAGATTCTACTGTAGTTACACTAGTGTAAAACATTGTTTCATGTACTGCATGCTTAGTGTTTGTTCTTTGACTCTTTCTAAGGGTGCCCATACATGGTACAATTTTTCATTTTTTTTTCGATTAGATAATTTAGTTTGATTATTCGGTTAGATCGAATATACAGATTTTTCCAGCCTGTCCAATCTGATTTTTTCGAAAAAACAGGATAATCGTTCGAATTTCTTGAAAAAAAGTTTTTTAACTTTCAATTCGATCATTTAGAAAGAATAAACGGGATAATCGAACGTTTTTATTGTACCATGTATGGCCAGAGGGACCATAAGGTTAATTCCGTACCTTGTTTCTCATAAACAGCAGACATCCGCTTTCAAGTGATGGTCTATCCCCCCACCATTGTATTTGTTTCCTGTAGGGTCTTGTACTTCTGAAAAGAGCCGCTTGCTTAAGATGGTCAGTTGGCTTCCTGTCAAGTGTGGACATCTGTGAACTGCTTAAATTGAGTTGCTAGCATTTTTTTTTTTAACATGGCTGTAAATTTTTTTTGTTTTGTTTGTAGTTGTTGTTTTTTAAAGCTTGGCAGCTGGATAATTCAATAGTTAATTTTTTCTCTCTCCATTTCTCTGAAGTATTTTGCATGTTAGAAGAATTTTTCACTCACAACCAATAATCTCCATGTAAAAACTAGGTTCCTTAATTGCTGATTTGATAAAGAGAAAAATAAACGCAGGTTTAGAAGTGATCTTTCTGATTACAAGTAGATATTGCATCGCTCTGGCTGACTAAAATTCTAAAAAGATCTTTCTTGCAGACCAGGTTACAGATTTTGGTCTCTCTGTAATCTTACCCTTAAAGCGACATATAGGGATGATGGAGAACGCTCTCACAAAAAACGAGCGCTTCCTGAAGAGTGTGGGAGGTTAGAGTGGGAAATGCAGGGTTAACTCACCTGCATTCCGGTGTGTTCCATTGGTGTACATGAGAGCTTCCTGCAAAGTGTGGGAAATGAGGGTTTAACTCACCTGACTTCCACCTGCATTCCTGTGTGTTCCATTGATGTACACTTCTGCATTCAGAGCTGGAAGCTCTTTGGCAGTGATCTGCAAACTTGGCTCTCCAGCTGATGAGGAATTACAAGTCCCACAATGCATTGCAGGAGTCTGACAGTCACAGTCATGATTCATTAAGGCAAATGCATTGTGGGACTTGTAGCTCCTTAACAGCTGGAGAGCCAAGTTTGCAGATCACTGCTCTTTGGTCAACAGTGAGACTGCTCTAAAAGTTGTTAGAGTTTTGAATAGATGATTTCTAAAATATTATAATATCATACTATAATGGGAGAAAACTCGTGTAACTATCATTCTATGAGAGATAGTTTAAAATATTATGGAAACCATCAATAACCCTAAATATAAACTACTCAGCAGGAATTGAGTTCAGCAGATGCCACAAGAACAGGATGCTGTGCTGACATATAAGACTGTAAGCACAATATATTTTTTTTAATATAAGAACATAAAGAAACAATACAAATTATACTTCCAGTAACATAAGTGGTCATGTAGATTTGTTTATACTGTGCAGCAACCGGCACCGCAAAAGTGAGTGCCAAAATAATCACATCATATGAATATATAGCTGAATGGTGTTCAAGAACAAGTATCACTCTAACCATACTGACTAAATATTATGTGTGACTCGTTGCCAATATTGTGATGGGATGAAGTTCAAATTGTAGTTATAAGATGACAGCACTAAACAAGTGTATCCACGCTATGGCAATTCCTATAACCGATAAATCCAGTACACCTTGCCAGTACAGCCATTCAACTACTAAGCACTGGCCTAGAATTCATAATATATGGCTGCACCGAATGGTGATATTTTGTAGAGTTCCAGATGGACTAATATGTGTAAGCACCGCCTCACCCCACATCTAGTGCAGATTATCTCTCAGTCTCAAGCCCGCCACCTCCAGCTGTGAGTGAGGCTGATGTCGTCTTCCACCTGTCCTCGCTAAACCCCAGGAAAGCCTCTGGCCCTGACGGCGTGTCACCAGCCTGTCTGAAAACTTGCTCACACCAGCTGGCACCCATCCTTGCTTCCATTTTCTCCAAATCCCTCCAGGCCGGCAAAGTCCCTGCATGTTTCTAAAAATCTACCATTATCCCTGTCCCCAAAAAGCAAGGAAACTCTGACCTCAATAACTACAGACCAGTGGCCCTGACATCCAACATCATGAAAACCTTCGAGAGAGTCGTCTTGCCACACATCAAGCTTGTTACCTCCCCCCAAATGGATCTGTATCAGTTTGCATACAGGGCGAACAGATCCACTGATGATGCTGTCAACATCTGCCTTGAGCTTACATACGACCACCTGGACAAACCTAACACATACGCCAGGATTCTCCTTCTGGACTTCAGCTCAGCCTTCAACACCATCTGCCCCCGTATACTGCAGGACAATCTCACAGAACTGAATGTCCATCCCACTCTCCGTGGGTGGATCACACAGACACAGACTTCCTGACCAACAGAACTCAAGTCGTTAAACTTGGGGAGGTCACCTCTCAACCAAGCACAACGAACACGGGGGTTCACAAGGCTGCGTCCTGTCGCCAATCCTGTTTTCCCTCTACGCGAACAACTGCAGATCCAAGGAGAACTCTGTCAAGGTCATCAAATTTGCAGATGACACCACCATCGTTGGTATAGTAACAAACAATAATGAGCAGGCCTACCGCCAGGAGGTTGACAGAGTGTCCCAGTGGTGCAGGGAGAACAGGCTGGTCCTCAACTCATCCAAAACCGTAGAGCTGATTGTGGATTTCAGGAAGCATGCCCCCTCCCCCCCACCAATCTTTATCAACGGCACCGAGGTCGAAAGAGTAACCAGCGTTCGCCTTCTGGGCACCACCATCTCCAAAGACCTGAGCTGGAAGGCAAACACAGCCCTGACCCAGAAGAAAGCCCAGCAGAGGCTTTTCTTCCTCCGCCAATTGAAGAAGTTCGGCATGGCTCAAGAGCTACTGACATGTTTTTACACCGCCACCATCGAGTCCGTCCTCTGCTCCTCCATCCTAGTCTGGTACGCTGGCTCCACCACCAGGGACAGATACAAATTTCAGAGGGTCATTAGATCAGCAGAGAGAATCATCGGCAGACCTCTCCCTTCGCTTGTCCACCTCCACAACTCCAGGATACGCTCAAGAGCACTGAGGATTGCCGGCGACCCCTCTCACCCGGGCCAGCGGTTCTTCTGCAGTCTTCCGTTAGGCCGGAGGTTTTGGTCCATCACCACCAAAACCTCAAGGCACAGGAACTCTTTCTTTCCCTCAGCTGTCACCCTCCTGAACTCCCTGTAGGTCATTCCATCCCCTCCACCACTGCATTTTGAACTGCACCTTGCCGCCGCCCCCCCCCCCCCCCCCTTTTTGCTTGCTTTTTTGCTTTTTTGTCTGCTTGTAATAATGCTTTGTTGTATTTATGCTCTTCTGCATTTTATGCCCGTTTCTATACTCTGATATCTATACCTTTTTACCTCTACTCTGTTAAATTGTTTGTGCCAAACCCAATTCCGAGCATGACCTTGTCGTGCCTGGCGAATAATAATGATTCTGATTCTGATCTATGCATTAGTTTGAATATAAACTGAGATTTGAAACCAGAGGTCCTCTGTTTGGACCTAAAATGTCTGTATATGTGTTTCAAACATAACGTGCGCATACACACAGCAAAGATTATATGCAAAATTCCTAATTTACTTAAACCGATTGTACATGAGTATATATGTTACACAAGTTCTAATTATAACTGGGTTATTAAACGAATGCAAGAAAAATGATTGTCTTTTAAGGTACAGACCCTGTTTACAGTTCTGTGCAATTCTGATTCCCACCATATTGATATTTTTTACTTAGACCAGGGGTGCCAAACAGAAATGATAGGTCTCCCACTTTCAGAAAAATTGATGGGTTAAAAGTCAAAACCTTGTCTTGGTTAATTTTGTGTCTCTTCTGCTGAGAACTGAGTGAGGAAGTGTGAAAAGTATGTGACTACGTGTCTGTGGTTTGTTTGTCAGGTATATAATAACTGTCAGATTATGCCCTATAGATTATGGAAAGATAATATGATGGAGTCCGTAGCGTTGCTTAAAAATAGTATGACAAGTGCGCTGTAATGCCATGTTTTTTATTAGTGAAAAAGCCTGCCCACCTCTCACCAGGCAGCTGGCATAAATACAGGCGGACGCAGGGATGGGTTTATTATACAGAATTTTATCATTTTATTGCAAATGTCCAATTCAATGCACATACATTTGTGAAATATTCCAAAATAAAACACAATAGACATACAAATGGCAGGATATTTTATTTCACGTTGTGCACAGGAATCATTGTGGCAAATTTATCAAAACCAGTACAGTAGAGTCAACAGAGACACCGATGGGAATTGGCTGATGCTGGATAATTGTGCTTTCTGGTGAGACTTGGTGTTAAAAATAGGTCTAGCTAGTGCAGCACTATACTCCACTTTATATACATACCATAAAAATCTGTATAACATGTTCTAATACAGTAATTGAAAGTATATTGACTTTGGGTGGGCCATGGAGCCCAGTCTTTAATCACAGGAAAGCCTAAGAGGTTGGTCTTCACCACTGAGTACTGCCAGCGATTTGGTTGAGACTTCTGGGTTAGTTGAGTTCCGCATAACCGTGACTCTACAATACAAACAAAACTGGAGCAGAACTGGTGCAAAAGAAGAACAGATCTCCAACTGAATGATTCTGATTGGTCACTCTGAGCAACTGCTCCATGACTGCACCTGTTTTCCACCAGATTTGCTCCAATTCTCCTTGCATGTGTTTTGATAAATCTGCCCCATTGACTTTTCATCTCTGTTACAAGTGTGGTGTAAATGTTTTCGCAGACCAAACTCGCGCCTTCGCAATATAGTGGATCTGATTGGGCTCCGCTATTTCCGCTTGAGTCTGAAGGGAAACTGGTACTACACCTGCGCTGGATCTCAGAGGTAAATATCGCAGCGTGCTGCAGCCACTTCTGCACCTGCGTGCATTTGCTGACAAACTTGTTGGCGGATATTCGGAAGGTGCAACCAATTTGGGCCTTTAGGACCAGTTTAATGTTGGTGGTTGGGGTTAGGGGTCAGGTGGGTGATATTTTGGTACAGGTATCGTCATTAGCAGGGTTGATCTCATTGTTGGGAGTGGTAAAGAGCAGCTGAGTGACAGGGTAGAAACCACAAAAGCATCACTGAAAAATGTTGCCTGGTACTGCTGCTTTGATGAGTGGCACCCAAATAAAACGTAACCTTTGACGATCCCCGTTACAGTTTTACTTTCAACCATGCAACAATCAGAGCTAATGTTTTTGTAATGAGTAACTGCTTGTGGCCTGATTTGACTTCCTTCAGTTCACCTACAAAGGGGCACCTTGGTCTCAATGTAACGTAAAAGCAGTATATATAGGAAACCAAAATGGCATGCTCAGATTTCAGTTTCTCGTGCCCTTCACACAGAAAAAAATAGGATGAATGTATTCTGTGCACACAGCAGACTACTGCAATTATTAAAGACAGGATTAAAAAATTAAAGAGAAAATCATAGAAACTATTTAGAGCATTTACAGTCCTTTATAGGAAATCAAATTTCTATGTACTTCTGTGGCCCAGTTTTAATTTATATATGTGGCAGCATGCATTCTCTTGTATTGATATTAGGAGGCAGCGGGGGAGTGCGTACAGAGAACCGTAATCTTGGTCTGAGTTGATCTGCCGGGCTGGTGAGGGGCATTGGCCGCTGTACACACGCTAGACTCTTGGCAGATGGGTTTGTTGTCAGCCACCTAGGCTAAGTTTTATGCAGCACATGTACGAGGGTTTAGCGTTCATTTAGATGCACTCCCATAAGGCTAGTTTTGTGCTGTGGTTATGATGGACAGTGGAAGGGCCGTATGCTTTTAAATGCATATAGTGTGAATTGCACAGTTTTTTTCATATTTTCATTCATTGTCTTTTTTTTTTTTTTTTTTATTTCCTGGCTAGCTAGGTTTGCAGACATGTTTGTCTTCGTGTGCCAAATGCAGATGTTGCTTGGCTGAGTCTGCTGTTCAATTTTTACCCTCCACCCGTCCATCACCCTTGTGTGGTAGTCGGCCATGGGCTGGGAAGGGGGACTAGTTAGTCCTTCCCTGTGAGTACAGCCTAGATCACCTGACCCTGGCCACTTCCTCTCTCTGATGCTGAGATATTACCTAAGTCCTAAAGCTACAGCTCAGCACTCTGAGCCTAAGCGTGATTCCACATTGTTCACATGGCCCAAGAAAACTGACAGCAGTAAAGTCCCCTGAGCATCCCCATACATCCTCTGAACTATATATAGGCAGAGAGCCGAAAGAATTACAATGTAATGTTGTCAAAAAAACAACAAAATGTTGCCAGTTTAGCATGTCACATGACACACCATTAGTTTGTACTTGTAATAAGAGTTTGCCATTTACACTACACTCAGTGACTTTTTGTTCAGCATTGAGTACTAAGTGTGCATTTTTTCAATGGCTATAGCGTAAGGTTATTATTATTACTGTATATAGAATTTATTTAGCACTGATATTTTCTGCAGCGCTTTGTCTCTGTAGCTTTATCTCTAACTGCCCGACTTACAATCTAATCCCTACCATAGTCCATCAGTCAATTTTAGGGGGAAGCAGACTTATCTGTATCTTTTGGGTTAAACTGGAGTGCCCAGACAAAACCCATGCAAAACGAGGGGGGGGGGGGGGGAACATACAATCTCCATGCAGGGAGCGCCCTGACTGCTCCATGCAGGGAGCGCTCTGACTGCTCCATGCAGGGAACGCTCTGACTGCTCCATGCAGGGAGCGCCCTGACTGCTCCATGCAGGGAGCGCCCTGACTGCTCCATGCAGGGAGCGCCCTGACTGCTCCATGCAGGGAGCGCCCTGACTGCTCCATGCAGGGAGCGCGCCCTGACTTCTCCATGCAGGGAGCGCCCTGACTGTTCCATGCAGGGAGCTCGCCCTGACTGCTCCATGCAGGGAGCGCGCCCTGACTGCTCCATGCAGGGAGCGCGCCCTGACTGCTCCATGCAGGGAGCGCGCCCTGACTGCTCCATGCAGGGAGCGCGCCCTGACTGCTCCATGCAGGGAGCGCGCCCTGACTGCTCCATGCAGGGAGCGCGCCCTGACTGCTCCATGCAGGGAGCGCGCCCTGACTGCTCCATGCAGGGAGCGCGCCCTGACTGCTCCATGCAGGGAGCACGCCCTGACTGCTCCATGCAGGGAGCGCGCCCTGACTGCTCCATGCAGGGAGCGCGCCCTGACTGCTCCATGCAGGGAGCGCGCCCTGACTGCTCCATGCAGGGAGCGCGCCCAGACTGCTCCATGCAGGGAGCGCGCCCAGACTGCTCCATGCAGGGAGCGCGCCCAGACTGCTCCATGCAGGGAGCGCGCCCAGACTGCTCCATGCAGGGAGCGCGCCCAGACTGCTCCATGCAGGGGGAGCGCGCCCAGACTGCTCCATGCAGGGAGCGCGCGCCCAGACTGCTCCATGCAGGGAGCGCGCGCCCAGACTGCTCCATGCAGGGAGCGCGCGCCCAGACTGCTCCATGCAGGCAGCGCGCGCCCAGACTGCTCCATGCAGGCAGCGCGCGCCCAGACTGCTCCATGCAGGGAGCGCGCGCCCAGACTGCTCCATGCAGGGAGCGCGCGCCCAGACTGCTCCATGCAGGGAGCGCGCGCCCAGACTGCTCCATGCAGGGAGCGCGCGCCCAGACTGCTCCATGCAGGGAGCGCGCGCCCAGACTGCTCCATGCAGGGAGCGCGCGCCCAGACTGCTCCATGCAGGGAGCGCGCGCCCAGACTGCTCCATGCAGGGAGCGCGCGCCCAGACTGCTCCATGCAGGGAGCGCGCGCCCAGACTGCTCCATGCAGGGAGCGCGCGCCCAGACTGCTCCATGCAGGGAGCGCGCGCCCAGACTGCTCCATGCAGGGAGCGCGCGCCCAGACTGCTCCATGCAGGGAGCGCGCGCCCAGACTGCTCCATGCAGGGAGCGCGCGCCCAGACTGCTCCATGCAGGGAGCGCGCGCCCAGACTGCTCCATGCAGGGAGCGGTTAAAAAGAAATACCAGCCTCCATATCCCCTCTAACTTCAGGTGTGCTTTAAAGTGAACCCGAGGTGAGAGGGGTATGGAGGCTTCCATATTTATTTCCTTTTAAACAATACCAGTTGCCTGGCTGTCCTCCTGATCCTGTCTCTCTAAAACTTTTAGGCTACGTTCACACTGCACGCGTTTCTGTCCGCGTTTCGGGAACGCGTGCAGGAGGCCGACACGCTCGACATCAGAAAGTACATAGACTGCACTGTCTGATCACACTGCATGCGTTCCGGACCAGTGCGGTCTGGGAGCGCATGCATTTTTTGCCGAATGCGCGGCTGACCCATTCACTTCAGTGAATGGGATCAGCCACGCACCGCATACAAACGCGGATGGCGTGTGTTCGTATGCGTTGCGTTCCGTACGCGTTGCGTTCCGTGCGCACGGCCGTCCGCATTTGCTGTGAACAGGGCATATACCCTGAACAAGCATGCAGCACATCAAGTACTCTGACTCAGCTGACTCAGCTTTTACCCTTATGCTTGTTCCAGAGTTTTGACTCAGACACTACTTATGCCAAAAGCTCAACAGGGCTGCCAGTCAACTGGCATTGTTTACAAGGAAGTAAATATGGCAGCCTCCATGTCACTCTTACCTCGTGTTCCCTTTAATGCACAGACAGCACTGTGTAAAGTATTGATGCTCTATGAATAGATGATGTTAATAATGTAACCTTTGGTCTGCTTTAAGGAATATGAAGATATGAGTCTGTGCTGTTACGGCTGATAAATATCCATTCTCCAGAATATACTGTAATCTCCACAGCTCCGCCCGTCTTCCTAAAGCACATTACATTTTATGTAAATGTAGGTGAGGTATGAACTCGGCACATTGGACGGCAACGTGTTGTACCTATGACTCATTTGTGGGCTTTTTTTCCATTGTATGCTGTAAGCATGTCACTAAAGATTGCTGTGTAATGTGACAGCAGGATGTAGCATCATACTGTACAATAATAGATACATTTATGTACATGAAACTGTAATCTTATTTATTACTTTTTTTCTGTACAACATTGGTGAATGTACATAAAATTTTATATAGTCGATTACACAGCTCTCCTGTTCTCAGGCCATGAACCCTTGCGGAATAACATTATCGTACGTAATATAAACAGCACAGTGCATCATATCTACATTGATAATCTGTATTAAGGTGGCCACACACGATACAATAAAATGATCAGATTTTACAGTAATTCGATAAAAACGATCGTATCTCTCAAACATCGAAGGCTTTTTTTTTTTTCATTCGACTGAAAAAAACGATCGGATTTCCTGGTTTTTTTTTTTCGATTTAAATCGATCCGGAATGCCATATATTTCTCTTCAATACTACTACTAATACTTCTACTAAATATTGTATGGTGTGTGTTGGATTGTTAATTTATTAATATACACACCCTAGCAATTTTCTCTGAGTGTCCACTCATTTTTATCATAATTGAGGAAAAATTGATTGCAATTCTTAAATTAAACAGATATTTAAAAAATTGTATGGTGTGTGGCCACCTTTAGGAAGATGAATAAGGTAAATTGACTACTTTTTATGCACCTGCTTTACAGCTAGTTTTGATTGCAAGTGATTTCTGTCATTTAGTGGCGCTGGTATAATGCTAGGACTTTGCAAACTCAATTGTTCTTTATGTGGTCCGCTCACAATACAAGAAGGGTTGTGGCTGGTTTTGCTAAAATTCCTGCTGCAGACATTTTAGTGGCAGTTACTAGTAATTATCTGTTGGAATCAATGGAAAATGCCTGTTACCTCCAGTGAAATCAGTTAGGGCCCTTTCACACTAGGTGCTGTGCCAACCATTCTGACAGACCGCACATAGGATGCGACAAGCAAGGTAACATTAGGTTTTTTTGAATTTCATGGTACCGTTCACACTAGTTAAAGCGTTCCATAGCGTTATGGTGTGACACCTCTGGGAACATGTAATCGCACGACTCCAGTGATTTTGGGTGAATTAGAACTAGGGCCGCTGATGTGCATTGAAGCGCAACTTCCTGCCTGCCATGCCGTAACTTGTGCAGTAAATCGGGTTTCTGCACGTGTTGGCTAGTGGGCAAGGGGCCTTACTTGTGCCATTCAGCTCTTGCTAAGTCTGATGTGCGGCGAACCAAAAAAAACCAAGGACCGGTACGACATAAAGGAAAAAGCACCAGGATCGCGAAATATATCTATGCACCAAGATACATAAGTATAAAGTAATATACTCTCAGATTTTGGGTTGCAGAATGCAACCACAGATATGGTTTTCGGAGGAACTCGGGTCTGCGAAGTTCCACAGAAGTCGCACTCCTAGTAGATTGGGAAGTTAGGGATAAGGGCTATAAAAGTAAAACGGTGGAGGTGACAAAAAGGTATAAAACATGAAAACTATATAAAAAGTAGAGGCATGGTAAGCTTACCTCTCCTGTGGTGAAGTGAAGCACATGTAGCAATCAAAAACTTCCTTGAGATTTTCGAGTTTATTGCACAGGAGGTCAGGGCAATGTGTTTCTTGCGTAAGCTATCATAGACTTCAGCAGCACCTATTAAACTGCATGTTTCTTAGTGTGATGTACCGTAGATGTTGTGCTGCTTGTTCTCAAGCCTGGTTCATACTGTCAGGCTAGGTTTCCACTTATGTGTTTTGTTTAAGATTTTTTGCATTGAAAATTTGCATTGATTTGGCAACAAATGGTAGTTAATGTGGCAGTTTCCATTCAATGCGAATTTTCGTACACATGGAAAAAAAATCTTAGGTCCTGCTTAATGTTTT
This sequence comes from Hyperolius riggenbachi, assembly GCF_040937935.1. Classification (NCBI taxonomy): domain Eukaryota; kingdom Metazoa; phylum Chordata; class Amphibia; order Anura; family Hyperoliidae; genus Hyperolius; species Hyperolius riggenbachi. Next base: position 154,387,050 of record NC_090647.1, on the reverse strand, counting down.
CAGACATTTTACGCGTATTGTATGTGATACTTGCGCAATGCTTTTCAATGGCATTGCATTGTAACGCGAATGTGAGTTGTTCACTCGAAAATTTGCATTAAATGCATTGTTACAGGATGTTGTCAGCAGTCATGATTAAGCTGTTACTAGGCAGATTGTTAAATTTGACTAATAAAAAATGTTACTGATGAAAATTCGCTTTAAAACGCGTACAAATGTACATGCAAATTTTTGCCAATCAGAAAAATCGCATACAATTTTTGGGGGGACACAAAAATTTTACACTACAGTGGAAACGTAGCTAAGAGCTTTTTAAGCGCTAGTGATTTGAAAAGCATTTGCTAATGCAATGCTATGGGGAATTTTTTATTAGAACACACCCATAGCATTTCATTAGCAAGAGCTTTTAAAGTCACAAGTGCTTAGAAAAAGCTCTTGCAGTGTGAACCAGCCCTAAATCACTATTGCTTTGTGCAGTTTGTGCATTTTTGCCATTCATGGCCAATCAGGAATGTGCTGCAGGGCTTCTGTGGAAATGAGGTGTCCTACTGTCACTTTTTGTTTTCTGGCCAGTACAGTCTTGTTTTTTTTGTCTTCTTCCCCCATCTTCTGTATGCGATTGCAGCATATTATGTGCAAAACATCAAACGTGTTTAGTTTGTGCAGGAAATATAATTTAGAAATGGTACCTTTTACCTGTGTTGTTTACCATGTCCTCTTATTTGTGCGAATAATTGACAACTAGTACATATAGGGCACAATTACATTTTTGAAATCCCCTTCAGTAGTAACTGCTTCCCTGGCAGTAAGAGATGGTGGCGGGTGTGTGGACTTCATTTTGCATGTCTTGGGCTATGTTTCAACTGTAGCTGATTTGCAGTGTTTACCCACATGCAAATTCGGAAGCAGGATCACAGGCTATTAAAATCAGTAGGCTACTTCCAAAGTCATGTGCAGAGGAAAAAGTAGTGCCACAGCATTTTTCAGATGAAACACTCGCATCCCTGTTGCTGTGCATGGCAAGGCTAGAGGGATTCAGATGCGTACTCTCCTCGGCACAAGACTGATGCCAGCACAAATGGTAATGGGGTCTAAGATTGTGAAAAGTTGTAAAATGTATGTGTATGCCTACATATAAAATATACGTGTCCAAGAGGAAAATTGTCCTTTAAATTACTTTTTTCCTATGTTGCTGTCACTTATTAGGTGGTAAAACATGGCTTTTCTGGTTTTGGACTAGCTCATCTCTTCATGGGAGATTCTAAGGGCTTTCTCAAGCAACACAGAAAAAAGTATTTTATAGTGCAGCCTACTCTGAAACGCACGCACGCACGCACGCACACACACACACACACACACACACACACACCCTTAAAACCCTAGCGTAATCGAAAACGTTCAGCATATTTTTCAAAGTGATTTCAGGCATGTGCCTAGCGATTTTCTAGTTATGACTAGCAATTTTGGAGCGTTTTGGTGTAGAAATGTTAAATTTTTTGTACAGTTTGAGCTTGAGGCTGCTTTCTCACCAGGACGTTGCGTTTAGGGGACGATATATGTCGCATAACGTGCCCCTAACGTAATGCCTGGTGGTGGTGGAGGAGGACTCTACCAAGAGCCGCGTTAAAAGCAGCTCTTGGTGCGCCTGTTCTGTCGGGTGAGCTGCGGAGACGACGTGAGCGGAGCTCTCCGCATCACGTGGTTCCGCCAGCTAATCGGCGGCCTCTCCAGGAAGTAAACCCTGCAAGTGCAGTGAATAAGTAGCCATGTGCCTGGCTACGTAGCGGACTCTCCCCGCCTCCTCTCCGCCGATAAAATAAAAAAAAATCACCCATACTGAGCATGTGCAAACAGTCTAACGCGGCTAGAACGCACAGTATGCTGCACTTCAAACGAACGTGGGCACTGTGAACAGCCCATTGATTTTTCATTGCTGTGCTGTGGGGTGCGTTACAGGTTGCGGTAACGTGCGCCTGTAACGTCTTACTGCGAAAGCAGCGTGAAGTGAACACATTTAGAAAATCGCTCTGTTCTAGCGTTTTTTTTTAGAGCCATTTCCCACTTTCCTATACTTCACATTGAGGCTGAATCACCTCAGAAATGCTGCAGGACCCCTCACATTGCTCTGGTGTGATCCATCCCATACAAATATACATTAGCCAAGCACTTTTCAAAGCACTAGCTTTTTAAAAAGCGCTCAGAAGCACTCTGTGTGCAACAGCCCACACACACACCTTTTTTTTTTTGTCATTTATGTTTTTTTTTGTTACTAAAATATAGATGTGTGTGTATATATATATATATATATATATATATATATATATATATACTCTATCTATCTCATATGTATTCCCAGCATAAGATCTGCCATCTGTAATGTTTGTACTTTCTCTGATAAGGTTCTTGATGCATCACGTGATAGAAGCATCCTTTCGTAGCCACTGGATGGTGATAGAAGTTGCTGAGAAAATATGGCTACACTTCCTGATTTATATAATAAGTGAAAAAGTCGCTCATAGGTGTAAAAAAAAAAATATATATATAAACATCAGCTTTATTTCGGAACTATACCCATACACAGACCAACCAATTAAAAGCAATTAAAAATGGTCATCAATGAAGGCTCATCCATCCACATACTGCGCACTCATACATGTTTTTCACTTCCCTCCTGTTTTTCCCCAACAACCCCTCCCTTTCGCGCCCTCTGGCTCTATCAAACCCAGAGCACAATACTCCAATACTCCATGCTGGTATTCCCTCCTCTCTCGAAAGCGGTCATAGAGTTCAAGGGACTCACGTTCAAAATCCATTTTCAGTGAACAGTTCCTGCGCAACCGCAGGAACTGCCCATACAGGATTGCCTTCTTCAGGTGCTTCGGATGGGGGCGTGGAGGAGAGTTTTCCCAGCAATAGGATTTTTTCGGAATGTAGTAGTGCGCAAACCATCACCATCCCTCCAAATATGCAAGTCCAAAAACGATATTTCGGTTCTACTCGCAGTGAAGGTAAGTACGATGTTGCACTTATTACGATTAAGACGACTCATAAAAAGAGTCCAGCTCCTGCTCACCACCCCTCCACACCACGAGCACATCATCAATAAAACAAAGCCACAATTGGACATGCCGCTTAAATTCCTGATTTGACATAACAGCAGAAGTTGACTGCTGGTAAAAAATTTCCTCCCACATCAAAGAAGACCTAAACATTAATGTCAGCCATTGGAGTTCAGGATTGCCAGCAGAGTATTAGCAGTTATTTGTCACTGGTGTTGCTGTTCAGGTTCCGGTTTTTACATTTTCCTGTACAAATGTTCAAAACTGCTGAATCCCACTATATATTTTTCCATGTTGATATGCAAGAGATTTTGCATTTTAAAGTGGACCTAAATATCCCTTCCGCCGTACCTCAAAAAAAACCTGGGGCTTCTCCCAGGTCCCCTGCAGCTGTCCTGTTTTTCGCACCGGTACCCAATGATTTTCTGGTCCCCCGCCACGACTGTTTGTTCACTGCCGACTTACAAGTCGGCGGCCACTGTGCCTGTGCAGCCTTGGCCGCACGCTTTCTCGTTTGTGCCCTGCGAAAGCGCAGTACGGGAAAATCTCTATTGCACCTGCACAGGATGCTCCTGGCGACGGGAGCGCAAACAAGGACATGTGCGGCCAGGGCCGTGCAGGCACAGTGGACAGTGACCGACAAATGAGAAAGTAAGCCACAGCGGGGGACTGGAGGATCATTCCAGGTATGCACGGGCACAGGATGGCTGCAGGGGGCTGGCAGAAGCGTAGTGTACCTGGGATGGGCTGGAGAGAAAAAAAATTATACATACCTGGGGCTTCCTCCAGACCCCTCCAGGCTGATCGCTCCCTCACTGGATCCTCCGCAGTTTGCTCCAGAAAGTCCTCCAGTCTGCACAGGTGCAGGCCGGCCACAAGCATTCCCCAGTCCTTCTCCCATGACAGGTAGCATTCTGCTCCAACACAGTAGTACTGTGCAGGCGCAAAACACTCCTGAAAACAGGAGTGAAACGGGGGCGTGCTTGTCGCCGGGCCGGGAATGTCCAGTACACACCAAATGGTGCAGGAAGACCGGGCACAATCTGGGGGTTAATGTGGTGGAAGATGCTCCAGGTCATTTATTTTTCTCTCTAGCCAATCTCCGGTTCCTTTTAAGCTAAAGTTGCAGTCAAACATTACTTTATGCTACTGCATTCTGACCCACAGAGTTTCTCATTAAGGGCTCTTAACCTTCACCAACCCATAGAATCACCAAGAGTCGGATACGACTGAATGGATAACCTCATCATCAACCTTCACTAAGTGAATTTATGACATGCTTTTGTGCTACTGGTAAGGGAGAAGTTTTATACAGTCCCATATCCTCCTCAGGCTCATCGCGCTCTCTATGGCTGTGCTACCACTAACTTCTTTTGTACTTGGCATGCTCAGGTACTGTCCCACACATGCTCAGTAGAGAGAAGCCAGCTTGTTTGCAGCAGAAAATGCCATATACAAGCGGCTTTGTTCTACTAGGCATGTGCGGACTGTGCTTCCGCATGTCCAGTACGAGAATCTCATACTTGGACAGTAGCATAACTACAAGAACATATCAGACAAACTCTTGTTGGATGTGCTTAGAGGGTGTCAGAGCTGGAATGGTAGACATTGGGAATATCTAGGAAGCCTCTGGACAAGCAGTAGCCTTGAGTCAGTCCACATGAATACTCACAAACAGTATAGGATGGATTAGAGGGAGTGGTAAAAGGATGTGTGATGCACGAGATTCTCCATTTTAAACATGAGTGATGCTTTTTCCCTTTCTGTGAAAAAGCTGTTGTGTGTATGAACCACAGAGGAAAAAAAGGTAGTAAGAGTATGCTCTGATGTTATACAGCCTTTCAGACAAGGAGTTGGCACCTTGTCATGTGACTTGCATGTTCCCTTCCAAAGAAAGCATTTAAAAGTATTTATCTCCAATTTGTTCACTTCTAAAAGGGGGTAGGAAACTAAATATTTTTGGATACCTGCAAATTGCCTTCAATACAATGTCTCAGCAAATCTTGTCTGTTATTTAGAAGGTTTAGGACAATTGCTACAAGTAAAAGTTATAGCATTGATTTTTCGTGTCCTGTTTGCAAAGTGGGCCCAGTCATTTAGCTGTCATCTTGCTGTGTCTAGCGTCCGGATGTCCTTGTAGCTTTCTGCACGTTTTTCTTAAGGCAGTTTTATTTTCCCACAACACTAATTCCTCCACCAGGACTTAATGATATGATTTCTGTTTAGCAGCATCCGACTCGGTGACCCGCCCATTGAGAAATGTGCACACCACTGGGATGATTAGTGTGGCATCAAGTATTATTCTATGCGTAACTAATATTAGATTATTTATGCATTTCATTCTGACTCTAGATCACCCAAGCTAAACCCAGGTAGAGGTGTGGTCCACCCAGTGTTTTCCTGCACAAGCACAGACAGGCTTATTAAGGCTCATCCCATGCATGTTGGAGGTGAAAAGCTGAACAACTTATCATTACCGTTCTAATTAGTTGGGTGTTCAGCCATCTTTGTATATTCATATTTTTCACAGCATAGCACGTTGAATGCTTTATGTGAGATTTGGAATGTTCACTAAGCCGAATTACATTTTTTCCATTTCAAAACATTAAAGTATAAGTTGAGTCTATATAGGTATGAACAGCACTGAGAGTAGTAGTTGGATAATATAAGCTTTAATAGATTGTTATGGCCTGTATATATTCAGGATAGATTTCAAAGCACAAGGTCAAATGCTAAAAATACAGAATTTAAAATCTGTAAAAAGTCTCACAGCATATAGCTAGAGTGCATATATTGCATACACGTACCCTGTGTGTGTTTAGGATTAATACTCAATCAAAAAAATCCCTATTCAAAGGTACAAAAAATATATAAAATCGCATAGCATGTAATTCAAATCCATATATTGCATACAGTTGTGTTATAAATGGAGTCTATATAGGTATGAACAACTCTGAGAGTAGTAATTGGATAATATAAGCTTTAATAGATTGTTATGGCTTGTATATATTCAGAATACATTTCAAGGCACAAGGTCAAATGCTAAAAATAAAGAATTTAAAATCTATAAAAGGTTGCACCACATATAGCTAGAGTGCATATAATGCATACACATACCCTGCGTATGTTTAGGATTAATATTGACAAAGAATGCAATATTCAGTCTACATTCAACATTCAACCCCCATTCACTCCTGAGCCACCCGATGCTGTTTATGCACAAAAATGTGCTACAAAAAAAAAAAGAAAAGAAAAAGAAAAAAATTTGTCACAGAATTTATGTTGAATACTCCCAATGCGGTGTGAACTTTTGCAACAACCGAGTTAGCTGTATACAATATATGCATTTGCATTATGTACTATGCGATTTTAAATATTTTGTACTTTTGAATAGTGATCTTTTTTTGATTGAATATTAATCCTAAACATACGCAGGGTATGTGTATGCATTATATGCACTCTAGCTATATGCGGTGCAACCTTTTATAGATTTTAAATTCTGTATTTTTAGCATTTGACCTTGTGCCTTGAAATTTATTCTGAATATATACAAGCCATAACAATCTATTAAAGCTTATATTATCCAATTACTACTCTCAGAGTTGTTCATACCTATATAGACTCCATGTATAACACAACTGTATGCAATATATGGATTTGAATTACATGCTATGCGATTTTATATATTTTTTGTACCTTTGAATAGGGATTGTTTTGATTGAGTATTGATCCTAAACACACACAGGGTACGTGTATGCAATATATGCACTCTAGCTATATGCTGTGAGACTTTTTACAGATTTTAAATTCTGTATTTTTAGCATTTGACCTTGTGCTTTGAAATCTATCCTGAATATATACAGGCCATAACAATCTATTAAAGCTTATATTCTCCAACTACTACTCTCAGCGCTGTTCATACCTATATAGACTCCATTTATAACACAACCAGAGGTGGTTGGGAACCCCTGGCCAGTGAACAGCAGTGGGTGAAAAGAACCACACTATCCCCATCTGTACTGCCATACCACCTAAGCGCCTCTCCACCTTTCTAAATCTTCATTAAAGTATAAGTTGACCACCTGATATTTTACAGTTTTGCGCAGGAAAATGTAAAGACGTTTATAATTTGCAACAAGTATAGCCATCTGCTTTCCAGTGCAATAAAGTACATTAGTAGTACATTAGTACCAGTGGCTCTCCACTACTCTGCATCCACACTAGAGGTGACAGGAGGTGGCTTACAAGTAGACCTGCCAGGAGAGGATGTTGGGTAACTATGACCCCCTCCTAAAATGCTTCTTTGCACTAATTTGCATATGTGGGGGAGCTAGTTGGATATAGTACGTAGGTTCAACCGACGTAACCTGGTTGTCCCTGCATTATCAACTCTGTGTCGGCAGCCACAATCTAAGGAGATGTTAATAGAGCACTAACTACCACTTTCAAGACAGCAGGAGAGTTGTGCTGCAGATTGTCAGGACACCAACAAACAGGAGAGAGAGTCCACAAAGGAGCATGTCCTAAAACATGGCTCTTTGTTGAATTGTAAGAAATTGGAATAAATTGTGATATAGCAGTCACTTGCAGTAGAAGAGATGGCAGGACTTGACGAAGCGCCAAAGGGCGAAACAGCTGTGGCTCTCTTTGTGTACCGTCCTCTGCCATCACTTGTACTGTGGTGACTGCTAAGCATGGTCAGTGAGATGCAAATAATTTCAAGTTGATGGATTTTACAAATTTATGCAGCTTGAGAATGGACCAGTGAAATTTTACCTCAGCAGGATTTGATTGGTTGATTTTCAAACTGCATAAATTTGTATACAAAATTCGCATAATACTGTACCAACTGGAAATTATATATATCACATTGACCATCCCTAGTGACTTTTAGTATGGGCTCTGTAGACTCTCTCCTGTTTACAGTGCCTGCAGTACTTTTTGTACTTGTAAATGCAATTGCATTTCTGCCCCATTCGTGTAAACATAATTGGACTTTGCAATAGCAGGAACAAAAATGCATTGCATGCGATCAGTAAAGACAATTGCTTTCCACAACAGTCTTTCCTGTGCGTTCGGCATTTTATAGTAGAAAGAAGCCCCTAAAGTGGGATTATACTCGAAAAGCTAAAAATTTAATAACTACTTTGTTACATAAAAACATTTGAAAGCATTCCCACACATTCCCTGCATGTAAAAACCTTTATTTTCACTGCAGAGAGCAGTACAAGATAGCTTATCTCTGTTCATTGGCAAATCTAATAATTGCCAGCTGAAGCTCCCTGAGGCATGTTTCTTCACTCTTTCCTCTCCTTTTCTTCTGCAGTGACTCAGATGTTGCCAGGGTGATGTCTATAAATTCAGCAGAGGAAGGGGGAGCAGAGTGAAGACACATTTCTCAGAGAGCTTTAGCCGGCAATAATTTAATTTGCCTTTGCCAATGACAAGAGATAAGCAAGCTAATCAAATGTTATTTTATGTAACTAAGAGTAGTTAATGAAAGTTTGGATTTGGGAGTATAATCCCACTTTAAGGTAAGGGTTCTTTCACACTTTAGAAGTGCGATACGGCACATGCAGTGAAGCATACAGTACATTGAAAATATGCTTCACTGCCACTGTAAAATCTTTGTTTCTATGATGGAACCCACCGCACCATTTCTGATGTGAATGCACCATAGGAATATAATTGCTTTGCATAGGGATGCGATTATATTGCCCTTTATAATGCAGCGCAACGCATACAGTGGGAAATTGGAATGGACCCTAATGGGACAGGCTGTGACTACAGATGGTCAGTAAGATGCTTATAATTCCAGCTTGCATGCAGATATACTGCAGCTTGGAACTGAGCAAGTCAGAAGCACTTCCTGTCGATGTGAATGGTCCAGCTCCAAGCTGCATACAGTTTGCATGAAATGCACAGTAGACCGGAATTATTAGCATCTTATTGGCCATATTTAGCTCTGATTAGCATCTTCAGTCTGATTGGTAATGGATCAACCTTGAATAATAATATTTCAGAGGGGCCGATCATACAAATAGTGTAATAGTGTCTGCTCATATACGGTAAATGGTATGTTAAGAGGAAAAAAATAGAACACACCCACCACTGCTGGCCATAAAGGTGGTCTTGTCCCACTGATTACATAGGTTGGCCCACTTCTCCTCTGAGCTATACTCCTAATATCAGCCCAGAGAGTGAGCAGAGGAGGAGACAGGCTATGAGTTTCTTTATTTCCTACATCAGTGTTTTGCTTGTTCTGAGCTGCCTGTTGTCACTTGCCCGGCATCCCTTACTGCATTTATAATCTGCTCCACTACAGATGACCTACTTTATTTCATGTGGCTGCTACCACTATTATCTTATGTACATGATATACCATTGTACTGATTTATTGTGCAAACTCTATACAGTGTCACACTTCATTTTCTGCATCGAGATTACTTTTTAGCAGCCAGCGTTGACATTCACTGCATTGCCTGATGTACTGTATAACTTTTAGTGCAGCCAAATATATTTTTGGATGATTCTTTATATTGTATCCTGTTAGTAGTAGTGGCACTCTTTATGTATGGTAACTTTGCATGTCCTCAGCCTTTTATTATATACCATGCTTCATTATTTTCTGGTAGGCTGCACATTGTGGGTTGCAGATATTTTCAAGTATTCCTTTTAGTGGTGTATCAGGTTGTACATGTGCCCCCCTTTTGATTCATGAGTAGTTCCAGGAATTAATCAGTTGTTGGATATTTATATTTACTCGACCACTCTACTTGCTTCTACTTCTTGTTTTATAAATAGGATATTAATATTATTACTTAAATGTCAAATGGATGGCTGGATGGATACATCATTAAAAGGAACATCTGATCTGCATGCTTGTTCTGGGTTTATGGCTTAATGTATTAGAGGCAGAGGATCAGCAAAATAGCCAGGCAATGTGCATTGTTTAAAAGGAAATAAATGTCTGCACTCATATGTCTTTCACTTTGGGTTCCCTTTAAAGCCCTAGTTCAAGGTTTTGGTTTTTTATGCATGTTCTAATTTGCAAAGCACAAAGATGCAGTGCATATTTTTTTTATTTACCCGATTTGTTTCCTGTGCTAATTTCAGAGGATAAAGGCCTTACCCATCCTATAGGACTTGGTCAGGGAGGAGCTATTTGGAGGCAAGAGCTTTTCTTTGCCCTTAAAGGATACCTTAGTGCTGACCCAAATTGAAAATAAACGCCCTGTGTGTGTTTGGGGAGGTGCGCGTAGGCTCACTGTACCTCCCGTGCCCTGGCGTCCATCTCTGTCTGCTGTAACCAGCTCCATTCACAAGTCCTGGTCGAACGTAAGCCTATGCGCTCCTCCCCACACATACACACGGCATCCATTTCCGATTCGGTTAAGCACTAAGGTATCCTTTTAACACAGAACAAACCTTGCATGCTCCCTTTTTTTGCTCTAAAGCAAGGTTCAGAGGGAAAGGTGAAGGGGCAAAACAGGTAATTTCGGCACTGCCATAAGTCTTAATGTTAATTATGGCTATAGTGGCGCTTACTGTGTAACTATAGAATCACCGTAATTCAGGTGCCGGCAGTAGCTGGACCCCAAATTACACGGCCAAGGGAAAAATTAGGTAATTAGTAGGGGAATATATTTGTTTTATACCCCAAGATTACTTAGAGCAGGGAGAACCATCTTCTGGCTTCTCCCTGTGCCCAAATGACCACATGCCCGGTTCATATGAATGCGAACAGGGTCTAGTGATGGCTCTGTATTGCAGAAGCAGCTACTACTCTCCCGGCAGCTCTGAGGTTTGTGCACACATCTGTGGGGCATGTGACTGACATAGGAAGGAACAGCTGCATCCAGTATGTAAATTGTGTGAGTTCTGACTATCCACTCTTACCAACAGTGATGAATCTGGGAGAATGAACCAGAGTTTTTATGTAACTATTGCCAAATCCGGATGTTTGTCAGCCCCTACAGTGGAGGGAATTTTGAGAGGTATTTTCAGTTTGTTGAAATACTTACCGTAAGTGTCACAACGGTATATTGTAATATCCTGTTTTTGTTCGAAAATGTGGGTACATTTTATCAAGAGATTGTGGCGTTGTGATGTTTTTTTGTTTTATGGTGGTTTTTGTTGTTGTTGTTAGTAGTTACTATGGCAAAGCTTTTAAAATTTCTGAAGCCATTTACAAATCTGTATACCAAGACTGAGTAATGCAAAGACTAGTGGATAGAACTACAGAAAATAAATGTCACCAATGAAGCAGCTTAGCTGTGTATTTCAGAAAAGCAAATCCCTCTACGTATTTGGGCTGGTGCACGCCAGAGCGGTTCTGGAGCGTTTTTAAAAACTGCTTGGGTAATGTATTTCAATGGACTGGTGCACACTAGAGCGGTTCGTTTTTTTTTCCGCAAACTCGTGGGCTGCAGCATTTTTTAGATTTGAGGCATTTCTGCCTCAATGTTAAAGTATAGGAAAGTGGAAAACCGCTCTGAAAAAACGCTAGTTCAGAGAGGTTTTCCAAGCGGTTTTGTTACAGAAGCTGTTCAGTTACAGCTTTACTGTAACAATATATGAAATCTCCTATACAAAAACGCTCCAAAAACGCTAGGCATGTTTAGAAAACCTCTCTAAGGCCCCATTTACACTTGCTAAACGCAAAACGCTAGCACTTTCGCTAGCGTTTTGCTCAGGCGATTTTTTTTTTTTTTGCGTTGAACGTGAAAAAAAATCGACATTCACAGTTGGCGATTTTGTTCTTAAAATGTAGTGGGATGTGGGTGTCAAAAACACCCTCTAGTGAAAAGATACAGGAGACAAAAGTGGAAGCCCAATGGTGTAGTATGTCAAAAACAATGGAATGTAATAAAAGTAAGACACTACTCACAAAGGTGGGTTGCAGAGGGGCAACCGACCGCAGGAAGCAGGTGGAGACAACAAACCCGACTCCACTCGGGGTGGTCCCTAGGGACCTGGATGCGGTCACTTTCCTTGGTAAAAGAAAGGGAAAGATATCCGCCGTGGTCGGAGCCACGTGTGGTCTGTACCCACCCCCTGAGGTAAGGGGGTATGATTGCACAATAAGGGTATAAGAGGCGCCCTGGTGTAATAAAAGCACCTAAAAGCAGTTTAAAAACGGGAAACAAATTTGAGGTAGCTTAGCTCAGTGACGAAAAAAATCTTTGTAAAATACTATTTTATTATTGCTATTCAGCAAGTCCCTAATTTTTTTCCGCGGTTGCAATCACGATTTTGCTATGCAGTGCATAGCAAGATCGCGGTAAAAATCGCTCCGCAGCGCGATTGCGCTTTGGTAAAAATCGAATTACGGTACTGGAAAATACCTACAGCGATTCCTATGTTATTTAGCAAACCCTAGCGTTTTCAAAATCGCTAGCGATTTGCAATTTTGTGATTCAGCATCGCAATCGGCGCAAGTGGAAAAGGGCCCGAATCGCTTTTGAGCATTTTGCGATTGATTAGCGGTTTTTAAAATCACTCCCATTCACTTTCATTATAATCGTGGAAAAAGTTGCCGCGATTTTCGCCTATACGATCGCGAAAATCGCTGTGACTTTTTACTGCAATTTTAATGAAAGTGAATGGGAGCGATTTTAAAAACCGCAAATCAATTGCAAAATGCTCAGAAAAGTGCTTTTAGTGTAAATGGGCCCTCAAAGGACATGTAGAGGAGGGGGGGGGGGGAGATTCCTTACCTTGGTCTTGTTTTAGTCCCCTGTAATCATTCGGGTCCCTCGCCTTCTTTCCGATCCCTCGTCCCTCGCCTTCATTCCTTGCACTAGCTGTGCTCCTCTGAAGGCTGCATGCATGGCCCGGTGCCGCATGCCTCCTCGATTGAGCCGGGAGCGTTCTGAGCTTGTGCAGGTCTTAAAAATTGCAACTGCGCATGCGCCAAACCTTGCTTGGAACCGGAGCATGAATGAGTAGGTGGGCGGCCAGCTTTCCAAGGGGCACAGCAGCTACAAGGATCAGAGTGGAACAACAACTAGGGACCAGAAGAACTACAGGGGGCTAGAAGAAACTCCAGGTTAAGGTAAACTGGATTAAGTTGATTCATTTAAGATACCCTTTAAAATAATACTAAAGCAAATATAAATCTAAAGTTAGATAGCGGACAGCAGTAGACCAAGGGCACGGAGAGAGGACTGGGAAGGCTCTATGGGATCCATACATATAGGTATCTAATTTTTTATTTTCATGTTCGCTTTATATTTGCTTTAAATTGTCTATAAACAGACAAACATTTCAGTGAATATGACAAGTTGACATTCTCTAAGTATTTGCTCACCCTCACAGATTGTTCATTGTTGATATTTAAACTGTCAAAAATGGGCTACAAAATGCAAATCTTCATAGAATGCAAAAGAACAGCCCGTAAATGTCTAAATCCTTGTACACACGTATTGGCTGCCGTGGCTAAGTTTCAAGTAGTGTCTGTATGAGGCTTAAAGTAACCAGAGATCTTAAAATAGGAAAAATCGACTCTCACCCGGGGCTTTCTCCAGCCCCATAAACACGTGCGAGTCCCTCGGTGTCCTCCCGCGGTCTTCCATTCAGCCGTTATCAGCCCCAGTAACTTGCTCAGTTGCGTCAGTCTGGGTCTACTGCGCATGCCCTGGAGGTCTGCGTTGCGCAGAAGACCCAGATTGGACCCGACTTGGCCAGTTACCAGGGCTGATAGCGACTGAACGGCAGACTGCAGGAGGATGCCGAGGGACTTGCATGTGTTTATGGGGCTGGAGGAAGGCCTGGGTAAGTATTGCTTTTTCCTATTTTAAGATCTCTGGAATAAATAGTGAATGAGGAACAGCAAGTTCCTGTTGGGGAATACCAGCATCTGAACCAGGTCCCATGCTACACTGATAGATGTCCCTCAAAACATAACCCCTGGTTACGTAAATACCATTCAGACAGAAAAAAGTGCTAATGCTAAACCTACATATCCCAAAATCCAACATGTTTTGCCTAATAAGGCTTCATCAGGGGTGTTCTACAGTGAAAATGTACAAAATATATTAAAGATAGAAAGCTAAAACTAAAGAGTACAACAGTTAAACTTGGCCATGTGACTTTCACCTGGCTGTAAAATTTAGAAACAGGAGACTTTATCGCTACAGACTAGCAGTATTAATCTTCTTTCCTTGTATGAACCTTCCCAGATTAGCCAATGAAAGGTGTAATTTTTATTTTTATACTTTGTTTTGCTTCTTTACCTACATTAGTCGAGAGATCACACCCAGCTATAATTCTAGAGATGCATTGTCCTGACTTTGCTACCAAACTGGTCAGGAAGGAGTAGAGAGGATGCACCCATAGCAATTTGTGCATTAGCGTGTCAGGATATGATGAAGTTAATCCCTTGTAATCATAATTGGCTATTGTATTTCAGGCTGGCCACATATAAAGCAATATTGTTGTATTTCCTTGATTTAGGATACATTTTAAAGGTTATGGACAATTTCTGGAACTTCTTTGCTTCCGTTTGCCTCCACACTGCTTTAGGGTAATGGAGTACATTTGGGATAAAAAAAAAAGTCTAAATTCTGTCTTGGTGCTCCAGCATATGTTTCAATACATAACATTAGTCCTTGGTTTCAGCTGAGTTCAGTTCAAGGTATGTGTAGAATATTACTTCTCTCATTCTTTCCCTTCCCACCTGAATCCTGCTAGAAGAACTTATCACAGATCCAGCACATATGGAGAAATCACAAGCCATCAATGCTAATGAGAATGAAAATCTGAAGTACCATGCTGCACTTGGCCACATCACTCCCTATACTGCCCTTCATCCCCACATAACTTAAATCCCAACCCCACCATTTGTGCTCAGGCTTTAGGCAGAAGTGCACACAGCCCGGCAGCCTCAGAGCACAAGCATGTGATGAGGATGTGTCCGGAACAAAGGAGGGCCATGAAAGCCTCCGTACAAGTTTTTTTGGGGGGGAGGCAGCAAGGAGAAGACAGTAGAAGTCCCTTTGCACAGGCAGCAGAGTATGCATTTTGGAAACACTGCTGCCTGTGGTGGATTAGGGAGCAGCACAACCCTACTGGATACTAATGAATGGGGCTGCCAGTGTCAGTCACTAGAAAATGTGGTAGGATGCATTTTTTATATGGGGTCACGTTGTACCGTGCGTGGTGTGAATGGTGCCGTGGTTTTGAATGCAGAACCCTGGAAAGACGCAGTACATAGTGCTGATTACTGCTCTGCACCCTGCCTTTGGTGGGAGTAAGGCCTCTGTTTCCACTAGTGCCGCACGCGGCTGGGAGACACGCGGTGGCACTTCCTCATCTGCTGGAACACTGACGAATCCCATAAGCCTTGCCATGAATGGCTATGGGATTCGCAGCCTCCCACACGGAAACTGATGGCAATGTCGTCCAAATCGCTAAGGTAATCGATTCGGCCGGCGGTGCCGTTGTTCCTCCCTTCGTCCTCCAGGACGGCCCCTCCTGAGATTGTGTAAGTCCCCCCTCCCAAATCGGAAACACCTTAAGAGAATTAAAATAATTAATTGATGCAGTATAAATCCCACCTCCTCACAATCTCCCCCAGTTTTTTGTTTGTTTCCCAGACTTCACCACGGAAGCACCAGGGAAGGTTGTTCCTTTCAGTAGGGGAAGCCTGTTGGCACCTGCTGCACCATTTTTATTGTTTTTTTCTTTGTTTTTTTATTTTTTTGTAAAGTATAATTTAGGCTTGTTACTGGTGTGCGGCCTAGAATAGGAAGCTAAGCAGGAGGTTACCTGTTTTTTTCCTATTTTGAATGAAGGGGACTGGAGAGGTTCCCTCTCTTCATTATACTTTCTGCGGGCATGGCGGCGGTAAGCAGAGATGCCGGATTTTCCGCATGCCCGAATATGACGCAAGTTTGCATGATAGGTCGCATGTATGCATCATTGGATACGCGTAAGCGCGTGGTGCGTACTGCGTCATGCATAAAACGTCATGCGTACTGATCGTGTTAGACGGCTGAAAGTGCGAGTTTTGTAAACCGCCATGGCCACGCTATACACGCAGACGCTACAGCTCTGAGGGGGTCATGGTGCAGTCAAGTGGGCCCACCACAGAAGCTCAGGAGAGTGCTGCAACTGGTGAGACTGAGCAGTCAGGTCACATCCACCGGTAAGCAAACACATTGCAGTGTTTATTGCAGACTCCTGTCATATTGTTAATGGGTACATGTTAGTAAGACTCTTGGTGTTTGAGTTGTTTTGTACTACAGAAACTCAAAAGCACTTCAAAGTCTAGCTGATGTACTAAATGTGGTTGCAAGTTGCCTGAAGGAACCTCTAAGACTTTGTTTGGTCAGTTATATCAAGTCTAAGTCTTATGCTCCTGGACCTGAAAGTACCACAGTAGCTTTATTTGACCTGATGAAACCCATGAAACAGGAAATAGCTACAACTTTCTCAGCTTTCAGGGCAGCTTTACCCTCTTGCCCTATGCAGGCTACACCTTTTTGTGCTGGCAATTCCCTCAAATTCAAGCGTTCATACCACAGGGGAGCAGCCATATACATAATCAATTGCTTGATTGTTGGAATCATTTAAATCTGGGTCTCAAAGTAGATTTTTTCACAATCAGGGATTGTGCATTTTGATTGAAGCATGGCTGATTACAATGAATGGCTGTGGTGCGGATTATGCAAATACATGCATACATATTTTGGTTGGCCATAATATTCTGAAAGCAGTTATACTTTCATGTAATGATTTGTGCACAAATGTTATAACAAGTTTGGGTTTTCTGTTAATGATTTGTGTGCATACATTTTCAGACAATTATATGCATGCTTAGTTTATCTGCCAGCAGGTGTGCTTTACAGATCCTGAATGCAATGCTACTTATCAGATAATTATGTGCAGGGCTTAGCACATGGATATTCTGAATGCAATGGTGCATTTCAGATAGGAGTTATGTTCAGGGATTGGCACATGTTCTGAATGCAATGCAGAATTACATGCAAAAAATATGCACAGAAACCTTCAGTTTGCAAAGCTAATTTTCAGATAACAATGGTGTGTAATAATTATACACAGACATTCTGTTTGCAATAGCAAGTGCTCTTTTCAGATAATGATGCTGGTAGCAGGTGTGCTTTCAGAAGATCATTTTGTGCAGGGAATATGCACAGGAGTCAAGCTATTAGCAGATGTGTTTTTACTTATGTGCAGGGATTCTGCACATAGACATTTGAATTGCAACACTGTTTTTTTTTTGCATATAAATAGATGCAAGGTTGATGCATAAGTTATTCTGATGACAAGTTTGAAAAAAAAATAAATAAATAAATTTTTAAAGGGACAGTGGCTAGTGTGGTGGTTAAGGGCTCTACCTCTGACACTGGGGACTGGGATTAGTACCTTAGCTCTCCCTGTTCAGAAAGCCTACACCTGTTTGGTAAGGAGTCCTTGGGCGAGGCTCTTTGGAACTGCTACTGCCTACTGAGCGTACCTTAATGGCTGCAGCTCAGACGCCTTCCGTCCGTCGGGACAGAAGCGCAACATAAATGCTGAGACAGCAATTCAGGATTCAATCCCAAGTCTTTTTCATTTGCAGGCCTGAGTACTTCCTTGATGGGTTACAAGTGTTCCCAGGATCTTTATGAAAGAACATGATTTTAATAGCAGCAATCTGAGTATACAGAAGATATTTTCTAGCTTTACCTAGCTGTGAAAATGAAGGAAGACCTAAGATAATATGCAGGTTGTTTTACAACTGTAGAGTATTTAGGATGGATCTGCAGAAAGGATTGGATCAAAAACACTCTTGATAGTTTTTCAGAGCAAAGGTGGTCACAGACAAGCTATGTCTTTCATTTTGCCTGTATTCCAGTTGTTGCTTATGCACAAACTGTCTACACAATATGTCAAACAGCAATTCTATGTCAGTGGTTGGATAGAGAAATCGATCTGGATGTCAGATCCAGTGACTCTCCCTAAAAATGGACTTCTCAACCAAATCTGCAATCGAATGGATTATAAAATCCATTCGTTATTACGACAGATGCAAGACTCTGGAGTTGTACAGGGCATCTGAATCTCAATTAAATGCATGACAGGTGTGCTTCACTGGAGAAAATATTCTCTTTAATCTACTGGCAGTCTGGAGTACTCTCCAGAGATGAGAGAATCGGTTGGAAAACAGATTCGTGAATCTTCACACTGGGAATTACACTTGTGACTCAGTTTAAACTAACAAGTGGGACTTATAGTCCACCCATAATCTTAAACTTCCTATGCTCAGACATTCTGCTGGGCAGTGAACAAGGTGCTTCCTTGAGATCAGTTTATCTCAAAGGAAGGGATATTATTCTAGCATGTAGGTTGAGTTGCAAACAACCATCTCAGAACTGGTGTCCGAACAAATATGTTTGACAATTTGCAGCTACCTGGTTTCTGCTTGGAACAATGTTGTTCGTTTTTTCTCCAGAGAGTGTGAACACTTTTGTTGCGGCACAGGGGGGAGCATACGTTTGTTTTTTCCCCCTTGAAGGGTACTTCGAAAAGGGATGTAGGATCAGACCACAGGTATTCTTTTGCGTCAGACTGACCAAAACAGGTTTGGCATCTGCTGTAGCCCTACCTTTGGTAAAGGTGCCATTGTTCTTGCAGATCTTGGATGATCTTTGTGAAGCAGGGTCAGGCCATTTTATAGTGGCCTCTTGATATCTGAAGGCATGGTCTGTGTAAGAATGTATATGCTGGTTGCCATTGGCAACAGCACCACACACCTTTTGCTCCGGCACCAGAAACTCATCAGCATACAGGGGATAGAGCGGAGACAGCCTTCTTCACCTTTCAAAGGGCTTTATTAAGCATCTTGTGTTGGCATGGGCATGTGACCCACCTCATTAATTAATAAGCCATTGCTTTATAACCTAGTTACAAAGAATGCAATGTTTTGTAAATATCGGCTTTGTTTATGGTGTCCGTCTAACTGTCGGGGGCAGTTAGACCTGATAACCCATTATGTGGCCTTCCAAGAGGGACATGTTCCTGGTACATGACTGTATCATTTCTCTCTGAGAAACTCTGCTTAAAGAGACCCTGTATCTCAAGTCTTTTCTAGACTTCAGTACCTGAGACTAGAATTCAAGTATACTTTCATTCCAACAGTCTGCTCATCCTAAAGTGAGGCTGCCATTCGTCTGAATTAGTAAGGCTATCACTATACAGACTTAGTCCTTAGATGTTTGTTGGTGGTGACAGCGGTGGCCAGGTGTATTGGAGAAATACAGGCCCTATACATTTAACCACCATCCATGTCTGTCCTGAAGAATAGAATTGATTTCAGGTTACCGCTCTTATTTCTACGAAACTTAGGTCTGATTTCCACAAGGATCAGAGAATCTTTCTTTTCCTTATGTGCTAATTTCTCAATTAAAAAAGAGGTAAATTAAGCTCACTGGATATGAGGGTGAAGCTACCGCATGGGCCTCTTATGTCACATTCATAAAGCTCTATCGTTTTGGATCTACCAAGAAATCAATCCTTGGAGTGGTCCTATCCTGAGAAGAGGTTCTATTCTAACTCTCATTGGTCACCTATGGTGGAGGCAAGCAGAAGCCAAAAAGTATGGTTACCGGTAATTAGTTTTCCACGTAGCCTCCACAACAAATGGATATACCCACCTAAATCCATTGCTAAATCTCCTACTGATTCAAGGTAATATTCAATGCACTCAGGATAGGTAGAATGAGGTGGTACTTATATTGCATCTTAGACTTCATGTCCCATTGGGAAGAAGCAAGGACTGGAGAAATTCAGCTAACCTTCTGATAGCTTTCGGAGGTTCTAGAACAGGAGTTCAGGTTTCTAGAGCTACGGTGTCTAGATGGATTACGGAGGTTATTACTCTTGCTTACTCAGAAGCTCAGGTAATAGCACCTGCTCATATTACAGCACACTCGACCAGATCTTTATCGACGTCATGGGCAGAAAGGTCAGGAGTCTCTTTGGAACAGATTGTCGGGCTGCGACATGGTCCAGGCATTCGACATTCGTTAAGCATTACGGAGTTAAACTCCTCTCCATTCAAGACCAATCTTTTGGTCGTAAAGTTCTGCAAGCAGTCATCCCACCCTAGGGTAAATTTCTCGCTAAATCTCAGGAGGGGCCGTCCTGGAGGACGAAGGGAGGAAGTGCCGGCTGCTTACCTGGTAGCAGTGTTCCGGCGAGTCCTCCAGGACGGCCGCCTAGTTCCCAACCCTGACTTTTAACTTTTATTTATAAGGGGAGTGTGGTTCGTTATTCTTCTCTTTGCATAAACTGGGGGAGATTGTGAGGAGGTGGGATTTATACTGCATCAATTAATTATTTTAATTCTCTTAAGGTGTTTCCGATTTGGGAGGGGGGACTTACACAATCTCAGGAGGGGCCGTCCTGGAGGACTCGCCGGAACACTGCTACCAGGTAAGCAGCCGGCACTTTCCCTTGGCAGAGTTTCCCTGCAGGATTTGCCTGCTGGGAAACTCTGCGGATTCGGCCCGGTTTCCATGGTAGTGGAACATTTGCATTGGCAGAACGTTTAGGGAAATCCCTAGCGATTGAAAGTGATCCCTAAACGCTCTGAAAAAAACACTGTGGGTTCCAGCCCCAATAGTTCACTAAGGGCTTGTTCACACCCAGGGTGTTTGTTTTTTTTAAGCGCCATCGATTTTCTAAATCACCCTGAAAGCTTTTGTGCAATGATTCCCTATGAGAGAATTCACATCTGAGCGGTTCGTTTCCAATCCGCTCAGCAAAGCGCAGCCTGTACCATTTTCTGAGCGTTTTTGCTCAATGGAAGGTATAGGGAAATCGCAAAGCACTTGAAAAAGCTCTTTGTATAGCGATTTCCCCAGCGGTTGCATGAATAGATACATTGTATTCATTTCTGTGTGAAAGAGTTCACTTCCTGACTGATGTCAGGAAGTGAAAAAACGAATCGCTCTGCAAAAGAGCTAAGAAAAGCGCTTTTCTAAGTGCAAATGCAGGGAAAAGTGGAGAAAAAAACTCTTAATAAATCGCTTAGTGCTTGTGATGGTGCTGGCGATTTATGATGTGAACAAAGCCTAAACATATATATAGGTACCCTGTAATTCACTTAATTTTCATAGACCTGTTGTAACTGCAAAACTATTTATTTACTTTTAAGGTTTATGACACTCTAAGTTAGTAGTTCAGTGTTAGATAAATGCTGCAGTATTTTATCGCCTACCTTAGGCAATATAGTAGAAAGCTCTACCTAAGGCTCAACACACACCATACAATCTTGGTTGTTCAATCATACCACTTTCATGTAGTATAAGAGCTTATCCAATCAATCATTCGAGGTATTTTCAATCTGTTGGCTCTTATACTACATAGATTTGGTAAATCTGTACAACCAAGATTGTATGGTGTGTGTTGAGCCTTAGGCAGTGTAGTAGAAAGATCTGGGTACTTTTGGTTTCCAGGTTTTCGATTGATGGGGATAGTGAGCGTCCACCATAAAGTTCTACTTTTTTTGGGCAGGCTCATTATTTTTTTTTTTTTTTAGTTGGGAGGAGTGTAGTAGAGATGGTCAATAAGATGCAAATAGTTCCAAGTTGAAGAAGAACAGTGCAAATTTTGTATGCAGCTTAAACATGGACCAATCAAATCACACCCTGACCACATTTGATTGGTCCATTTTCAAGCTGCATTCAAAATTTGTATAATCCTGCATCAGCTCTGAAATATTTGCATCTCACTGCCCATCCATAGAGTACAGCATAGAAGATTTTGGTCTTCAGGGGAGTGTGCATGTATGTTTCCATTGTTTGAAGAAGAACACCAGATGGTGCATTGCTGAAGTGAGTTGAGTAAAAAGGATCATCTGTAAGCAAACTTGTCCATAATTGTTTGGTGTCTGTAATGCTGGGAATACACCATACAATTTTCTGTTAGATTTACCTGCCAGATAGATAAAGTTCAACATGTTGGAAATGTATCTATCTTACCATCTATCTGCTGAGCAATTAGGCATTGTTCTACTCAGCAGGAGATAAACAGAAGACAATGCACCAGAGATGATGACCATTCTCTACAGAAAATAATCTAATTATTCATTCTAACAGAAGAATCTAACAGAAAATTGTATGGTGTATTGCCAGCATTACAAATAAACATTTTTGGGAGTGATTGGGAACTGCACTGTTATGCAGAATCTTTGATAACAGGAAAAAAAAGTTGTTCTGCAATTCACTTAAACAGAGTAAAGTCCTGATCTTGGCAAATTGACGGATTATCAGTATTCTGTTGTATTTGTATCCCCCCCCCTGGCTTGTTGACCATTAGGAGTGTCTGCAAGTCTTCAGTCTCACTACCAGCCTGTCTCTCTGCTGCTGGTGGCTTATCTGCAGTGCTGCTACTCTGAATGCACTTAGGACGGTCTGCCTTTGATTTATATGCCAGACAGTTGGAATTTTTAAAAGTTCACATGCCCGTGTGCTTGGATACAAAACACTTTTGATCTTGCGCATTTTTCATGCAATCTCATCAACATTTGTATAGTATGAGGATGCATGACAACCGGCTATGTTCAGCAAGGTTGACTCCTAAGCCTCATACACACGAGGCACAGATGTCTCACAAGAGACAAAAAGAAAAAAAAAGCAGCTACAGTTTTTTGCCAGGTCCCTCTGTGCAGTTGCCGTACACACGGTGCACAGAGGGACAGAGATGCAGCGGAAGGTTCCTCCCCCCCACCCGCCGGAAGCTCCATGCATTGTGTATGGGTTGCTGTCGCTAGGCTGCATACACGCAGTACGCGTGGCGGACTAGCGACAGCTGTTGCCGGTGATTGGCCACGTCAATCGCCTGGCGACAGCTCTGACTGGCGGCGGTTCGTGGCACGAGCCTCATACACACTGGGGACCTGTCGCCGCAACATGCGCGTGCCACATGTTTGTGGCGTCAGTTGTGCCCTGTGTGTATGAGCCTTTAAGGCTCATACACATGCTCTTCTTCTTTTAGGAACAACTAGTCCTTCAGACCCTCCCGCTGGGCTGGCGTTCCAGCGACAGTAGAGCGTGTGTACAGTCTGTCAGGCAGACTGATGAGGCTGTTTCTGAGCGATCCAGCCTTATCAGTCTGCCGACAGAGTGTACACACGCTCTACTGTCGCTGGAACCCCCACCCAGTGGGAGGGTCCGATGGACCCTTCATTCCTGAAAGTAGAGCGTGTGTACGAGCCTTTAAACGACGGGGCCCATGAGAAGGTTGCACAAATATTGTAACACGTTTTCAGCTCCTAAAAATTTTGCTTTCGTTTCTGGAATTGGACGGGCTGGTTCCTGGATTCCATAGCCATTCACCCATTCAATAGATATAATAGGCAAATGTGTGTATTTGTTACTAGTGAAAGCTCTTGCCTAAATGTACCACTAATGGAGGGCTGCTTCTGCCCAGGGTTTCTTTCCAAGTGATGTTCAGCAACCACATGCCGTTTTCACTGAAAACACCGCTGCTAACTGTTCAACATCCATGTTTCCCATCTTCCTCACTACTGTGTCGCCTTTTTCTTATTGTGCTGCCTACTCATTTCTTGCTTAGTCACTTTCTTCCCCCTCTGAAAGCTGCATGCGCTGCTCCATGCTGCGCACCTCCTACACGTGCTCCCATGGCCGGCACCATTCTGCGTTCACACCATCAGTAAAGTTTTCTACTGTGCATGCGCAGAACTTTCCCGGCTGTACGTCTCCTCTATCACTCTCCCATAGCCAGAAGCATTTTGCGCATGCACAATGGCCCGCGACTGACCAAGTCTGCCAGCTTACAGAAGGTGAGAGCAGCTGAATGAAGCAGGGAGGGCCAGGAGGAGTTCAGAGGACTGGAAGAAGCACCAGGGAAGTTAAACTGCACACACAGTTTTCACTTTAGGTACCTTTTTAAAGGAAACCTGAGGTAAAAATGAACTAATTATATAAACAATTGTATCTATTCAGCAAATTTTTTTGAATTGTAGCATTCATCATACTCCTAAAAGTTACTTTTTTTATATAATCCCCAGTTTTATTTTTTGTTTGTATTGTCTCAGCTATGTGACAGTCTTTCACACAGTCTTTCAGTGTCCCAGAGCTAAAATATATGAACTATTGACTTTTTTTCTTTTTCAATCCATCCACTGCACTTAGAAGCCGTTCGGATCTCCAATAGAGTTTTATGACACTAATTCCGTAGCTATAGTCCGACTAGGTCACAACTGGCGAGAAAAACTGTCAATTGGTTACCTGACTTTTTAATTCTTTCAGGTAGAGAAAGTTGAAAAGGAACACAGGATAGTAATTTGTATGCTTGGTACTGTACATACACCTGTTTATCTCATGTCACATGTCACCTCAGGTACACTTTAAAGAGAAACTCCGACCAAGAATTTAACTTTATCCCAATCAGTAGCTGGTACCCCCTTTTACATTAGAAATATATTCCTTTTCAAAAACAGACCATCAGGGGCGCTGTATGACTGATATTGTGGTGAAACCCCTCCCACAAGAAACTCTGAGGACCGTGGTACTCCTGGCAGTTTCCTGTCTGTGAACCTTGTTGCATTGTGGGGAATAGCTGTTTACAGCTGTTTCCAACTGCCAAAAAAGCAGGCAGCACCTACATCACCTGCCAACAGTAAAAATGTCACCACGTAGTAAATGTCAGAATGTAAATCAGGGATTTAAAAGATTTTACAATGGGCAAACACTGGCTAAAACATTTATGCATAATTATTGTAAAAAAATGAAGCACTTTTTTTTTTACATTATTTTCACTGGCGTTCCTCCTTTAAAGAAAATACCTTTTTAGTCTCTGGGCTCTTTAAGACATGTACGTCAGGCAGCAAATTAAAATTAGAAGATTATTTTCAATAACATTGCATTTCAAAATGACTTCTGCACCACTGATATTGATCATAGCAATTTTTGAACAAGAGGAATTTCACTACATATAGTGTGAAATTAGACACAAGGAAACCATAGACCAAGTGAAAGTGAGATTGTGTTAGTAACTGTATCTACAGCCGTTATCTGCTTCACGTGTTGTAATGCTTTACAAAAGCATGACTGTGGTGTTTGTGCTTCAATCGAGCGAGAGAATGGTTTGCATGTCAAATGATTAGCACAAAATAACAGAAGCTGCTAGCTGCACCTTTTTTAGAGTAAGTCCATTTTATGTACTCTGTTACTGCTATTCAGGCAAGTGCTCCCTTCATATAGACATTCTCCTACATGAAGAAATCTATGGCTCGTAGATCTTTACTGCATGTATATACCTCCTTAATGTCACACAGCAGAAGAACACACATATTTTTGTACGCGTTGCAGCCTGCAATAGCGCTAATTACAGTCGGGAATGCGGAAAAAGCTACGCGTGGCCAAAAACGAAACTAGCTAGCAGCGGGGGACCAGAGGATTAGTGAGTGGCTGCGAGGGCACAGAACTGCTGCAGGGGGCTGGTAGAAGCCCCAGGTGAGTAAAACTCATTTTTTTTCTGGCTTAAGTGTCTCTTTAAGGTGTTGTATGTTGAATTATCAAAAGACAGAATTATCAGACTTTTCTCTCTAATATAATGGAATACTGGAATACTATATAGGGCAGTACTATCAGTGAAGCATTTCAATAGCAGCACTGATGCAAAAGGGTGCATACATACATTTTGATTGGCCAATGATTTCTCAGTTTTACCACTTGCATGTAGCATCGGGGCCAACTCATTTTGAATACTGTGAAGTGTGAACAGACTCTGTGAGTAAACTCTGAAACTGTATGATGGCTGAAATGTATGTTTCCTTTTAAACAATGCACATTGCCTGGCTGTCCTGCTGCTCCTCTGCCTCTAAAGCCCAATCTACACGATACGATTCTTTATATGATTCGATTACGATTCTATTTACAATCCGATTAAATCCAACATGTCCGATCAGGATTCGATTCGATTCCATTCGATTTGCCATTGCAGAACAATGGCAAATCGAATTGAATTGAATCGAATCCTGATCGGACATGTCCGATTTAATCAGATCGTAAATAGAATTGTAATCGAATCGTATAAAGAAACGTATTGTGTAGATTGGGCTTAATACTTTTAGCCATAGACCCTGAACAAGCATGCAGGTCATGTGTTCTGACTGAAGTCTGACTAGATTAGCTGCATGCTTGTTGCAGGTGCGATTCCGATGCTACTGCAGCCAAAGTGATCAGCAGGATGCCAAGCAACTGGTATTGCGTAAAAGGAAATAAATATAGCAGCCACCATATTTGTCTCAGTTCAAGGGTACTTTAAAGTACTTCTGAACAGGGATAAAATCTATTAAATAAAGCCCATGGAGGGCTAGGTGACCTGGTCTTCTCATTGCTGTCCAGGATTTACCACTGCAGTAAAAAGATTTTGGCTAATTGCTGAACTGCAGATATTGCTCTTTCATTTAAAAATTGCTGTGACATTTAAAAGCTACACAAGTCATTAAGTAATGTTTTTAAAAGTATATTTACATTACTGTTTGCTATCTACTATACAGCAATGTCTAAAAGGGCTGGTTAAAATTATTTGCTTAATGTTATCCTTGCATCTTGCCCAGTAACACCTTCCCTCCTCCGCCTTTTTGCATTCGTAATTAGCTTCTCAGAGCAGAAAGCATCTCTGGAGTATTGCCTACAGTAAGCTTCGCACACACTCTCATCATAGTCAGGGTTGGTTCACACTACAAGCACTTTTTAAAGACCTCAACTCTTGCACAGGACAGAAGGAAAACATAGAGAAATGCACCCTGTGTGTATTTAAAGAGCTTAGCCTGTCTAATCACAAATTGTAATTTGATCTCTCCCCCGTGTCAGCTGACTGCCATCACCGATAAGCTGATTTGAAAGCACATGGTGTTAACAATGTGTCTGCTTCCAGGAAAGCAGGAAGAAGAAACCGTGCAGATTCATTTCAGGATTTGTATCCGCTTTAACAAAGAAATGTTTTTCTTGAAAGGGAACCTGAATTAAGTTAAACAAAAAAAAAAGTTTCAGCCTGGGGCCTCTCCCAGCCCACTGCAGCTGTCCTGTCCCGCCCCGGTACTCAAGAGCCTCTGCTACCGCCAACTTACAAGTTGATGGCCACTGAGCCTGCACGGGACTGACCATGCGCATCCTCATTCGCAATCCTGCACAGGCGCAGTATGAGGAAATCTGAGGTCAGGCACAGTACGAGACGTTATGAGTTTAGGTCCGCTTTAAGGACCAGTGATTTGAAAAACTCTTGGTTATGTACTGCAATGTGTGATTTTTCAAGGGCATTTGCTACTGGGATTAGTCCAGTTAATGTACACATGCCCTGAACGTTTCTGTAGGTTACTACTTTACTGAAAAAATATTAGTTCTTAATAGGATTTAAAAAAAAAAATGAAAGGTGGCCATACACAGATTGCCATACAATGTGGCAAACCAATCAATCCCCCCCTAATCTTGATCTGAATCGGATCGGAGAGAGTTTGAATCACCCCCATACAAGAAACACAGATTTCACCATGAAGCGTACTGCAGCGTTGCACTGTTTGAGATAGTACAACGCTACGGGCAGTCAATCGACCAAAAGTTACCATCCAATCGTAATTTGGATCAATTTTTGCCACAAATCTATCAAAATTACAATCGATTCAGAATGTTGCATCACAGATAACCAGCAGATTTGACCCTGGTGATAGAATCTGTCAGTAAAAATTGATGCATGTGTAGCCAGATTTAGTAATTTAATACACCTTCCTGTGTTCTCAGAGGAAAATAAGGCAGCTCCGATTAGACTTCTATATGCTTGAAACAGAGGCTAGTGGCAAAATGTTTTCAAGGTAAACGTACGAGTTGAATCTGCCTTATTTTCCTGTGGATAAACAATTACATAAATAAATGAGAGCAAAATACAGTTTCCTGAATGAGAAGCAACAGACACGGTTTGGTATGGTAAGAATTGCAGAAGCTGCTTGGTGGGGCAAAGTGCCTGGAGCAGGGGGGCCTTTGTTCTAAGTGCAATAACTTCTGCAAGAGCAAGGCATTGGATTGATTAGTGGAAGCACGTGGGTGGATGGTAGGGGAAGTCAATTCAGCTGAATAAACCACTTGAACAGTGACCTGCATGTGCACATCACCTCTTCCTTCATTTGCCCTGAGGAAAAGGAGTTGCTTCAGCTTAGTAATAATGCATCTTTGGCATGTCTTAACACAGCAGACGTTCTCAGTGATCTAAGCTTTTCCCCCAGAAGTCTCCTTCGCAGTGAATCATCAGAAAGCGAGATTTCACACAGCCAATGGTCTCAATTCACTAAGCTTTAACAAACACTTTATTGAACGTTTGATAATTTACCTCATGAGTAAAATCAAATTTTTAGTCATGAGGTGAATTATCAAACGTTCGATAAAGTGTTCGATAAAGCTTAGTGAATTGAGGCCAAAGTCTCCCCAAACAGAACCACACATTTTATTCTCGGCAGTTAGCAAAACAGATGACTAGGTTTATTGGTAGATATTGAAAAGGTGTGTGGATTGTAGGCACGGCAGTTAGTCTGAGGGCTAATCCAGAACACATTTGGTTAGAATAACAGAATAAACAGCTTTGTGCTATTCATTTACGTTAATATAATCAATGAAGGAGCCTGCTCTGTAATGTGTATCTGAGAGTGACTGAGTGCTGCTGGTACGTGGTGCTGGTGAGGTGGTTCTGATAATCGGTTTGATCCTGTAACAGAGCTATCTGCTGTCATCTGAGCCAGCTCGGTGTGTTCTCCCCAGCCACACCTTGCTTCCTGCCACTTTCTCTGAAGTCCTGCCCCATGACTAGCATTAGGATCTGCACAGACAGATCTCACAGGAAGTTTTGACTCTTTGATGCATCCACAGTTCAGGACAGGGCAGTTTACTGTCACTGCATTTTAGACTACGTGCACACTTTATATTTCCTTGGTCTAAACCATTGTTCCTTATTGTCCAGAAATCTGAAGGGTATACTGATGTCACTGGCTTCCCCTTCAGAAATCTGTCAGATTAGATCATACAAATTCGTGTCCCTCACCCTCCCCTCTCCATAGAGAAGTATAGGTTTGCAGATGTGCAATGTCTGTACATCAATTGCTCAAAAACCGCTGCTTAAAATGATCTCTTAACATCATGTTAGGTGAAAAAATTCAAAGGATTTATTGGCCTAAATAATTACCACGCCTTCAGTTTTGATTGGCCAATCACTGACCAATTTTACCACTTCCATTTAGTATTGGTTTGCCTACACAATCTGTTCATAGTACAGCATTCTAAATCTGTAGACCCTCATACTACATAGAGGGGGTAAAATTGGTCAATCAAAATTGATGGTGTGTGTCAGGCTTAATGTGGTGTTTTTGTCTTCTAAACTACATGTAGGGGTTCTGTTACCCAAAACAATCTCATGTGATCATTTTGGGCGACAAACACTTGCTAGTACAGACATGCGGTTTGGCTTCACTGAGCATCAAGCACTGTCCTATGGATAGGGAGGAACAAGAAATGTCGTGCAACAGCATCTGTAGCAATCGGTCAACACAGCAGATTGCTGACAAAAAGGAGACCAGCATTGGGGGATACTTATACACACACTAGACTGTCACCATGAATAAGCCTAAACATATATGTGAACTTTATGTTGGCAGACATTAGCCAATTTTCATTCCTGCAGGAAAAAAAAAATGGAACACACCACTAGCAGAGGAAGGACAGTGTGACCAGCTTTAAGAATAAAAAGTTTAGGTACATCTTACAGTCTGTAGTACACAGTGCAATAGTAATACACATTGTTCTTAACAAGGGATAAGTTGACCAAATCTTTGGAAAATCTTTCACTTCTGAAGACAATACTTTAATGGAACATAATAGTAGTTGACCAATTTCATTATGTTTAAAGTGCCAACTTTTAAGTACATTCACAATGCAGCCACTGCAGAGAGGAACAGCTTTACATTTACAGTGTTAATAGAGGGCTGTTGATAGGTAAAATACTATTTTCCTATTCAGTAATATACTAAATTCATGTGCCTTCTGTAAGAAGGATCTGGTTAATACATTAACTTATATATACCCCAAACTGATCTGCAAACAAGTTTCAATGCCTTGCAAATCCTTAAACAAAGACTGTTGTATACTATAGGCAGATAGCAGCCATGCATGCCAATTGAGAGACCTGCAGAGAAATACATGGTTGTGAGTTTCAAGTTTCTATTATAAGTTCAGGTGAAGCATTCAGCACATGTACCCAGTTACAGTTTTATACCATTTTGGATTGTTGCAGACTCTCTGGAGGCTGGTGGAATAAACCAGAGCTTCACTTACAATGTGTGTCAATATCCTCCACACAACAGTGGGCTGTGCCTGATTTGCTTTCGGAGAGTTTAATCCATGTTGTGTTGATAGCCTGTATTGAGGTATAAGCATATATACTGACAGGTTTTGTTAGCTTATCCTGTTTAAAACCAGGCAGAATGCCCCCTCTTTGGCACCATGTGTGTTCCCAGATTTCCATCCCCCCAACAGAAGCTTATTGAAAGAGATATGCATCCCAGAACACAGTACTCCAGCTACACTGCATGGAAGGGCTCCCAGGACTTCCCAGCATCCAGATAGATTTTCCTATAGTTCCTTCAGGAAGATAAGACATGTGATGATACGTGGATTAAGCCAGTTGTTTTAGTATAAACCGGGTTTGGTTTGTTTTTGCCAGAAAGCCACTTGTATACTTCGGCAGTGCATCTACAGTTGCAGTTTTTATCCAAGCAGTGCAATCGGCGTTATATCGAAGACTCATTCTCAAAGATTTTTGCTTTCAGAGTCTGTAGGTTATGTTGAATAAAATTTTCTGAGCCGATGGTTTCAGAAAATCGTGAGTCTTTCCTCATGGGGCGGTTTCTCTTTTTAATGGAATTTTGAATAGTCTCTGATGTAAAGTAGTAGACGATCGGGTCAAAGCAGCAGTTCGATACGGCTATGCACAGTGTAATGGGGTACATAGTCCTGACCACTGCCTTCACAGAACAGTTGCTGAAGACCTGAGTCCTCATGAGCGAGTAAAGCACCAGATTGATATTATATGGGATAAAACAGAAACAAAAGATAAGAAGATGGACAAAGATCATCTTGAGCACCTTCCTTTTGTTGAGTTTACTCCTGCTTAATGTCGCTGGCTTCTTTAAAGTCCTTAAAACCATTGCTGAACAGAAGACATTAAGGATGAGAGGGATGAAGAAACCCACGATTTCTATGAAAATCACGATCTTTGACAAATACGTTTTCCAGGTGTCTTCAGAGAAGTTCTCAAAGCACTGTTGAGTTAAATTGTTGTTGTTGTTATCACTTGTGGAACGGAAAAAGCTGATAGGAACGCTTCCCATGACCACAATGAGCCAGACCAGCACACACACAATCTTTGCTTTCTTTTTTGTCCTTATGGTCTTTGAGCGAAACGGGTGGACGATCGCCAGAAAGCGGTCCACGCTTATGCAGGTGAGAAATAAGATACTCCCGTACATATTGGTATGGAACAGTGCCACCGATATTTTGCATACAGCATCACCAAAAGGCCAGTGTCTGGCCGCAAAGTAGAAAATCCGAAAAGGCAGTGTAAACACAAACAGGAGGTCTGAAATCGCCAGATTTATCATGTACGTTGTGGTTTCATTTCTTACCTTTAAAGTGCAGGTGAAGATATACAAGGCGACACAGTTCGAAATCAGCCCAAGCACAAACACCATGCTGAATATACATCCATACAAAGTGTACTTAAAGCTGTCATCGACTGGACAGTCTGTTGCATTGCCGCTTACCATCTTTATTGGTAGTCTGGATATACCATGCAGATTGTACAGATCCTTTGTCGAGCACTTTGATTTTTGATCACAACTCCTTTGCGGAAAGCATGTGTGGATGGCTTGGAGCGTCCCCAGTCCTTCATCCAGAGATGTGGGCTCCAGCAAGATTTCTTACAAGCTCTGGGTATGGCTGGTTTGTAGTATTGCTTTATTTCCACAAAGCACTTTATAATCCACTGGCAGATGTGCAGTCGTTAACATCTCAAAAGTTCGCACTCATAGTCTCTGTTCCAGCAGAGAGACGTGTTACCTTTACAGCTTTGCTCTCTTTATTCCGGTGGTGGAAGGTGAGGCGAGTGAAACACACTGCAGACTCCAGAAGCAGTGTGTGAGGAGCTGTAGCAACAGCAGCGCTGCATTTTTTTGCCTTCTCAATCTATTTCTGTTAAAAATCCAGACATCACAGAACTCCTCAGTGACGCTGCTGTCCAGCAAAGTTTTCTGAAGTGATGTGATATACAGCAAAGTTTTAAAGCAGAAAAATATCCAGTTCAGGGTGTGATGTCTACTGCCTCTTACAGCATCTGCTTTTGTGAGCAGTCACTCTCACACACACACAAAAATCCACAGGAAGAGGTGGCCCTAAACAAAGGCTAGACTCTGCCCAGTTGTGTTTGCTTTGCCTAGTCTGATAAAGTCTCCTGAGAATATACCTGAGAGGACTGCAATTGACCAGGAAGAGATAGTGCTGTGTAATCAGTTAACTCTTGCAGCCTGTACTATTCAGCCTAAATGATATAACAATCAGCTTATTCTAACTAATCCATTGTAAC
Source organism: Hyperolius riggenbachi (assembly GCF_040937935.1). Taxonomy (NCBI): domain Eukaryota; kingdom Metazoa; phylum Chordata; class Amphibia; order Anura; family Hyperoliidae; genus Hyperolius; species Hyperolius riggenbachi. Next base: position 154,354,333 of record NC_090647.1, on the reverse strand, counting down.
TTTAGCAATAAAGGGAAACAACACATTTAATTGCATTGCTTTGTCTCTTTAAAAGGCATGTAAAGGCTTGTATACATGTGCAACTTTTCCACACGACCAACCCAACGACATGACTGACTGCACAATTTGTATTTTCCCTGCATCAACCAACGTAACGGCCAACTCATTTGCATACTGCGCATGCGAACAATGCACTGCACGATGTGACCGCATTCAAAACAAGTACAAGTCGTTCAAACGATTTGTACACAGGTGGCCAGCTGCACGATATCAGCCCAACAGTCGTGTGAGTCGTACCGCCTGTTATCAGTCGCGCATCTAGTCGTTTGTTACATGTTCTCACGTCCAACTGTCAGCCGAAAGACCAGGTTTGGACGATAGTTGGGCGGAAAGTTTCATGTGTGTATGAGCCTAACTTGTTTTTTTATGGGAGGGGGCAAGCATATTTTCTGTATTTATGGGAGGTGTTAAGAGTCACATATCTGCCAGGAAATCTTAAAGCCATGAAACAGCGAGTGATCCAACCTCCGTATCCCCCACCTGGATAAAATCTCATACTTGATACACACAATGCAATTTTCATGTCAGATACACTGATCATTCAATTATTTCCAGCAATTTTCATGTCAGATAGACTGATCATTCAATTATTTCCAGCATGTCAGATTTGTTTCCAATTGGGAAAGGGATCAATTTTGCGATCAGTGCTGTACAAATCGATCCGTTTCTCAATCAGTAATTGGACATGCTGGAAATTATTGAACAATCAATCTGATGCAAAAATTGCATCCAGCATTTTATGGAGTGGGGCTTTCCTTGTAATATTTAACAGTTTATGATGGTAAAGGTGAAGAAACCTTTTGTAGCACCTTTTGAGTGTTCGCAGCCAAGTCGGCATGTGTGCAGCTGCCCTGATGCATTCATAGTATTGGATAGTATGAGCCAGAGCGCATTGTTCCCGCTCTTACAATATAGCAATAGAATACTCAGAGGCTGTACTTGCAATGCATCTGTATGGCACTCAGCCTCCAAACTTCCACCTTAGGGGTGGAGTCCCGCTCCCTGTAGGCGACAATCTTCATGCTTGTGTTTGCACCTTTACTTTTATGAGAGAAGTAACCTGAGTTTGTGGTGGTGCGCGCACACACACACCCCTCTACCTTTAGATATTGGGGACTTGATCCCTACAGGTGAGTTCTGTCCCTGAGCTCATAGCTACAGTTGCACGGCGTATACTGTTGCATTGTAGAGGGGAGGCGCCACAACGGTGCAGCACACAATAGAGCTGCCTCGGGTGGGTACTGTAAGGAGGAGAACAATGTGCTCAGCCATTGCTTTCGATCTTTAGAGTGACCTTGGGGACACCTGTGCATGCTAGATTCTCGTCTGAGATGGCACTAAACAACCCACCTTGGCTGAGTTCAGTCTAGCTTGTGTACAATGGTAAAGGTACCTGATAAATCAAGATGAGGTTGGGGACAGAGTGAGCAATGCAGTGATTGCTTTGTATTGCCTTGGGCGGTGTCAACAGATTACAATCAGGTTTCTAATCTAACATAAACTTGATCTGTATGTAAAAGTGCAGTTTGCTGCTATGACTATAGGTCCTCATCAGCGTTTTAATGGAGATCATCAATGATGGAGGCATGGCATTGGTAGGGTATTGCCAGGTATATGCCTATATTTATACACTGTGTAGATTAATGTTCACTGCGCAGAGTTACATTGCGGTGAATGAGCACTTTACAGATACACTGTTTAGCTATACCAGCTTGCACTGTTTTTGGAAGGAGGTAATTATAGGAATAACAGGCTTTTTCGACACTTTTAACAATTCACCTTTGGGCAGCTGTGCACATGCTAGATTCTTAGCTGAAAAAGTGCTGAATGCTTGCCTCAGGCAGGGGTAATCTAGCACGTGAATGAGACTTACCTCTGCAAGGCTAGGTTCCCACTTTAGCTGGAGTGAACTGTGCATTGTCCATTGTGGACTGGAGTAGATGCGTTTTCACCATAGGGTTCCATGGAAAATGCATCCGTTGAGCTACATTTCTGTACAGTGCTCATTCCCTGCAACACCCTTTACTATTGAGAAATGTTAAGGGATACATTGATCCAGTGTGTGTGTAACTAATCACCAAGGGAAGAAAAACTTACATACTAACCTAAGAGGGAAGGCTCTGGATCCCTTAGACTAGAGCCTTCCAGGTCCTCTCTCGGTCTTCTTTCTCCCATCAGGCGTGCGGCGAGCGGTGACGCGGCGGGCACGCGCGGGGATGCGGAAGAGGCGATCCGGCGGCTAATCGAGCCGCCAGATCGCTCCGATGTAGCTCCGTGTAGATGGGGCTTAAGGCAGTGGTTACCAAACTTTTTTGGGTGAAGGCACCCTTGGCAAAAACTACCGAAATGACATTATGACGCTTATCAGGCGACGACCCACTCCAAGTAGCTAGTGATGCTTATTAGGCACAGCGATTCCTCTCATGTTCAACTTCACCCATGGTTGCGGAGACTAAAGGTTAGCTAGCAGGTAATGCAGCCACATTGTATATCAATGCGCGGTTGCATTACCTGATGGTATTGCATAAAGGATCGGGATGCGTGCCGAGGCACCCCTGAAAGGTGCCCGAGGCGCACAGGGTGCCGCGGCACCCAGTTTGAGAACCCCTGCTCTAAGGGATCCAGGTATCCTTTAAAGTGGACCTGAACTCTTGCACAGGACAGAAGGAAAACGTAAAGAAATGTACCCTGTATGTATTTAGAGAGTTCCCTTATTACTCCTCATCTGTGACTAATCGCAACTGTAATGTGATCTGAGCTGAGTCAACTGGCTACTATAGCAAAGCAGCTCATTTGTAAACACAGAATGGTAACCATATGTCTGCTTCCATTAAAAGCAGGAAGTAGACACACTGCAGATTTATTGCAGGATTTATATCTGTAACAAAAATCTTTTTCCTTAAAGGTTATTAGGCTGTTGCTTATCTTTTAGAACTGAGGCTGAGAAGAAGTCTGAGTTCAGGTCTGCATTAAGAGTAAACTTTCATTTACATGGACATTTTAAAATGCCTAGAAAAGTGCAAATTCTGTCTGGGTGATACTGATGGAACAGCTTAGATGATAAAACCATGTTTAATACCCTTCTCGTAATCCCACGCGAATGAACGCATTTTCGAAACCACGGTTGTTTCGGGGAAAGCAATCGGGCCTCAAGTCCAATGGGCGATGTCAAAGCATAGACAGTATATTGTGCGGTATATTGCAGAGGCTACTGGAAGTACAGACGAATTTCTGATCTTTCATGGTATCACAAGTGAAATCAGTATGCTGGCATAGGTTTACAGCTAAAGACTGAAGGCTATTTTAAAGTGCTGTTTAGAAGAATACTTTGTGGTATCACCTTGACAAGATAAGAATGGTGCTGACCCCCATGGCCTTCCTGTGCTGCCCTTCCACTTATCACCAGGTCAGAAAGCAGCTGGGCTGGAGAGGAGGGTAAACATGTGTTGAGCCATTATTTCAAATTCCAGCCTCATCATTTTACACTCAGTGTAAATAAACCAGTGTCTTATACAAGTTTACCTTGTGATTTCTTTCTTCTTTATGCTGCTGTTTGAACACAGAAGAAAGACATTTGTATGCCATTTATGAGTGTGTACACTTTGGTGTTGAGCAACTTTTGCTCACTCTATTTGTTTTCTTGTTAAAGCACATAGGTTTCAGTAATTGCACAGCGTAAATCCTAAAAGGCATCAACTATTCCCGCTATTAAAAACTGTGAATTCTCACCATAAACATAAATAGTCCACACCGCTTAAATTATATATGCTCAGCGCAGAGTCCAAAAACAAAAGACGAGTCTTCAGCAAAGGATAAAAGCAGGCAAATCTCCACCACAATATATATTGGGTTCACGGCACAGCTCTGCAATCATGGATACCCAAAAAAGGAAAGAGGCTTACCAGCTGGTGACAACCCACATTATAAGGTTGTATCAACGCTTTGGTAGGACATCAGGAAGCAACAGTCTGTCCAGGATCCACCAATTCAGCAATGATTCCTCTCACGAATGGATATCAGTAAACATCATAAAAAACAAACAAACGGCAACTCTAAGTGTAAACCGTTTAACCACCCTGGCGTTCTGATTAAATCGCCAGGGTGGCTGCGGGAGGGTTTTTTTTAAATAAAAAAAAAACTATTTCATGCAGCCAACTGAAAGTTGGCTGCATGAAAGCCCACTAGAGGGCGCTCCGGAGGCGATCTTCCGATCGCCTCCGGCGCCCAGAATAAACAAGGAAGGCCGCAATAAGCGGCCTTCCTTGTTTTGCTTATATCGTCGCCATAGCGACGAGCGGAGTGACGTCATCGACGTCAGCCGACGTTGTGACGTCAGCCGCCTCCGATCCAGCCCTTAGCGCTGGCCGGAACTTTTTGTTCCGGCTACGCTGGGCTCAGGCGGCTGGGGGGACCCTCTTTCGCCGCTGCTCGCGGCGAATCGCCGCAGAGCGGCGGCGATCAGGCAGCACACGCGGCTGGCAAAGTGCCGGCTGCGTGTGCTGCTTTTTATTTCATTAAAATCGGCCCAGCAGGGCCTGAGCGGCAGCCGCTGGCGGTGTTGGACGAGCTGAGCTCGTCCAGACCGCTCAGCTGGTTAATATAGAGTTTTCATAGTAAAAACAGCTTAAAAATAGCATAAAAATAGCATAAAAACAAAACTTACATACGGGGCCCATGCAATGGGAACCCCGAGAAAGTTGCACACGTGTATGGGTCAGCGGTAAAGGATAGTATGAAGGTGCCGCCTGTCTCCTTCCCAGGCGGCACCTTCATACTATCCTTTACCGCTGACCCATACACGTGTGCAACTTTCTCGGGGTTCCCATTGCATGGGCCCCGTATGTAAGTTTTGTTTTTATGCTATTTTTATGCTATTTTTAAGCTGTTTTTACTATGAAAACTCTATATTAAACGGTTTACACTTAGAGTTGCCGTTTGTTTGTTTTTTATGATGTTTACTGATATCCATTCGTGAGAGGAATCATTGCTGAATTGGTGGATCCTGGACAGACTGTTGCTTCCTGATGTCCTACCAAAGCGTTGATACAACCTTATAATGTGGGTTGTCACCAGCTGGTAAGCCTCTTTCCTTTTTTGGGTATCCATGATTGCAGAGCTGTGCCGTGAACCCAATATATATTGTGGTGGAGATTTGCCTGCTTTTATCCTTTGCTGAAGACTCGTCTTTTGTTTTTGGACTCTGCGCTGAGCATATATAATTTATCTGTTTGTGAACTCTGGACATCGTTCTTCTCTCAGCAGCGGCCACTTTGTTTCCTTGGCGCTGATACACATATGCAAACTTGTTTATCAGTCCACACCGCTTGTTGTACATGTGTATATCAGATCTGCCGGAACGTTGAAATCTCCCCTTCATTGGTTATGAATGATGTGAACATCTAAAGGTGGCCAGGTGAAAGCTGCATGCTTATTTCAGGTGTGTCATTTTAGACCCTACTGACCAGAAATATCAGCAGGACTGCCAGGCAACTGGTGGTGTTTAATAGGAAATATGGCAGCTTTCATAGGTCTTGCACCTCGGGTTAGGCCCGGTTCACATTAGCGGTGGCCGTCCGGAATCGCCGTGCCGGAGCCGGACCGCTTGCAGAACGGACGGAACGGACGCACGGCATAGCAATGAAAGCCTATGCGTCCGTTCACATGCGTCCGTTCTGCCGGACCGGATCCGGACTCCGGCGTCCGTTCCAACATGCGCTATTTTTTGGTCCGGCTCCTCCGGCTGACGTATCCGGAGCGGAGCCGGACTGTTGCATCCGGCCAATAGAAACCAATGAGAAACGGAGAGCGCACAACACACTGGCTAAAAATCCAGATGTTCTACCCCACTTCCTATGCGTATTGAAGCGGCGATTTTGGATGGGGACACATGGGCAAGCATTTTGGAGTGGAGCAGCAGTGATTTTAAACGTGCTGGAGATGTTGGCAGTATGTCGGAGGTGGAGGTGAGTGCTAAACAGCGGAGGGCCTGATTTCACAGGTCCACCTTCTGCTGACCTCCCAGACCCCAACATTTTTATTCCTTTTCTACTATCTTTTGCCAAACGGATCCGGATTACATCCTGATGAACACCTGATGCAAACTGACCGGATCCGGATCGGATTCGGATCAGAACCGTACGGTTCCGATCCGGATCCGGTCAGGTCATCCGGTCCGTTTGGCAGAGAACTGCAAGTGTGAACCGGCCCTTACTTTTAAAGCACACCTGAAGTGAGAAGGATAGGGAGGCTGATCTGTTTATTTCCTTTTAAACAATGCGCATTGCCCATCTGTCCTACTGACCCTCTACCTCTAATACTTTTAGCCATAGACCAGGCATGGGCAAACTTGGCCCTCTAGCTGTTAAGGAACTACAAGTCCCACAATGCATTGCAGGAGTCTTACAGCCACAGTCATGACTCATAAAGGCAAATGCATTGTAGGACTTGTAGTTCCTTAACAGCTGGAGGGCCAAGTTTGCCCATGCCTGCCATAGACCCTGAACAAGCATGCCGATTAGATGTTTATAACTAAAGTCTGAATGGATTGGCCACATGTTGACACTACTGATTCCGGAAAGATAAGTAGGGCTGGTATTGTTTAAAAGGAACTTAATATAGCAGACTCAGTATGCTTCTCCCTTCAGGTGTACTTTAACATGAAGCCACACTGAGTTTAGTGCAATATCTGATGACCTTTCAGTTTAACCTCAGTGTGTTGTGTTATAGTACAGTGTGATACCTCACTGTGGTTTGCCTGTGTTTGTAGGCCTGGATTTACATCACAAGAGCCTATAGGCACAGATGTCCTGGCACCCTACACTTCACCCTCCATGAACCCACAAACCACCGCCGTACTGCAATAGAAGTGTGCTGGCTGGCCCAGCTGTCACTTCTCCCTTACTACCTTTGCCTGACATAGGTAGCTACAGGTGCCCCTTAGCATTAGGTAGCCAGAGGTGCCCCAACTGAAGAGAGATCTCATTAGTGGATTGCCGAGAGTTGGGTGAGTAAACTCATTCACGCTCTGCTTGGGACTCTGCATAGGGAAAGAGGCACTAGGGGAGGAGCGTGAACCACCTTTCCATCATCAGGCGCCTATAGGCACATGCCTATGGTGCCTTTATGGTAAATCCGACCCTGTGTATATGTGCTGTGACAAACAGGTCCTTTCAGCAGAATTGGTTGTGGTCAGTGTCACACAACGTATCCTGTGGCTAAACATATTAGAATGCAACTAGCTGCCACGAGCATTAATAATATATTGTACAAACAGAACCATTTGCATGAGTTGTTCATGCGTTAACTGTAGCAGTAATGTGAAAGTTCACATTATCTTATCTTGGTTTCCATGGACTATGCAAATGCTTGTGTATGAATATGTAGAGCCCAACTTGAGCCAAAACTAGAAGGGTTTGAGCAGATCTCAAAGCTTTGTGAAAATAAAGGGAATGAAAGCTCATCTTCCAAGCACCCAACATATACTAATGCTATACTTTCTACATATATAGAAGTTCAAAAACACCAGAAATTGCTCAGAAAAGCACCACAAAAATCGGTGATAGCTATTTGTTCTTTCTAGTGGGTCCCAGCCCTAAAGCCCCATCTACACGATACGATTCTTTGTGCGATTCGATTACAATTCTATTTACGATCCGATTAATTTCTGACATGTCCGATCGGGATTCAATTCGATTTGCCATTGTTTTGCAATAGCAAATCGAATTGAATCGAATCCCGATCGGTCATGTTGGATTTAATCGGATCGTAAATAGAATCATAATCAAATGCACAAATAATCGTATCGTGTAGACATTAAAGCAGGCCATACACTGGCCCGATTTGCGCCCGTTTCGACAGCAGATTCGATCACTGGGATCGAATCTGCTGCCAATCGTTCACGCTACACGCCGAATTTCGATCCATTTCGTCCGATCCCGTCGATCGTGCCGTGCGGAAAATAACCGTCGATCGCCCGCGGGTAAAGAGCGCATCGCTAGCGGCGTTCGAGTGCCCGACGACCGACGCAATAGAGCCCGCATACATTACCTGCTCCGCCGGCGCGACTGCAGTCTCCCGGTCACCGCTGCTCTGTCTGCGCTCTGGTCTCCAGGTCCGGCATGCCTCACTTCTTCTAGCCCGGCAGGAAGTTTAAACAGTAGAGCGCCCTCTACTGTTTAAACTTCCTGCCGGGCTAGAAGAAGTGAGGCATGCCGGACCTGGAGACCAGAGCGCAGACAGAGCAGCGGTGACCGGGGGACTGGAGTCGCGCCGGCGGAGCAGGTAATGTATGCGGGCGGGCGGGGGCAGCAGCAGCAGCACCACCACAACAGATTGTGAACGGTTTCAGGCTGAAATCGGTTCACAATCTGTTTGCTGTAAAGGTGGCCATACGATCCCTCTCTGATCAGATTCGATCAGAGAGGGATCTATCTGTTGGTCGAATCTGATGGCAAATCGACCAGTGTATGGCCACCTTAAGGCTGCTTTTGCCATCTGTGTACCCATTAGGGAAAATTCTATTTCCTATTCTGGTGATGCCCAAAGTCTGGATGTAAATTCTCCCAATCAGGAACACAAACCACAAAAAAACCTGAAGAGTTTCTATCCTTGTTCAGCAGTGTCAAAAACTAAAATAAACATCTTGGCTGGAACAGAGTGAAATAAATATACACTTGTCTGAGCTTCTCTAGATGACTGATGGGTGGTCTTATGAGCCGTGGATTAAAAAAAAAAAAAAGTTCGGCTGCTCTTGTAGATTACGCAGTTTGTGTTGGATAAGCTGGGTCAGACTTGTGACTGAGTAATCATGGGTTTGACCTGGAATTTTTTTTCTTTTACTTGCCAACTCCTATGTGATTTATCTACAGTAAGGGCCCGTTTCCACTAGAGCGAATCTGCGTGCGTTTCCTGCATGCAGATTCGCATAGACAATACAAGTGGATGGGCCTGTTTCCACTTGTCAGGATTTCGGAGCGTTTTTCTATGCAGAAAAAAATCTGCACGGTAGACCCCGCAGAATTTGCATACCGCATACCTCTATGCGATTCGCATACAATGTAATTAATAGGAAATTTGCATGCATTTTCGTATGCGAATTTTACCGCAAATTTTACTGCGAATTCGTGAGCATTTTCGTATAAAATCATTGTAAAAGCACACAGGCACTGACATGGTTAAATTTGCATACTTACTAACCTATGCGAAAACGCCCGCGAATTTGCGGAAAAATTTGTGTATTCCGCGACTAATTCTCACCGCACAAGTGGAAACGGGCCCTAAGTCAGCAAAAAGTAATTTGTACCAGTATGAAGTTCACTATAATTTACACTTTAACAAATCTTTTGTAAATTGCTAGTGTGCGTCTATTTATGCATATTGTTTTATTTGAAGGAGCTTGCTGCGGAATTTATATAAAACTTACCAAGCCCAGACATAAGTATGCACACCTGATGTCTGTGTGATTGTACACTGCTAGCTGGTCACTAGCGATGGCAATACTTAGAACTCACAGAGAATCTTGTGATCAGTTTAATCTGCTGATAGATTTGTAAGGCTTTGATTTGCTGGTCATGATCATGCATTAAACCAGGAAGTCATAACAGCAAATCAGAACCTTACAAATCTATCAGCTGACCAAACTAATGACATGCTTCTCCATGAGTTCTCCTAAACATTGCCCTCCCTATTATGCTGGATACACACGGTGCGTTCCCGCACTCGATTTCCTGCTCGATTCCCGGCCGCTCGATTATTTCCGACATGTCAGATTCGCGTTTCGATGGATTGTTAGGTCGATTCGGCATACTTTACATGAGAATCGACCTAACAATCAACGAAACGTGATCGGAAATGTTCGGAAATAATTGAGCGGCCGGGAATCGAGCGGAAAATCGAGTGCGGGAACGCACCGTGTGTATCCAGCATTAGAGACACAAAGGCATGCTGGAAAATCATTACATGATGGATGTTGTATCATCTATTAGAAGATTTGCAGGTGGTGTCTACACTGCGGGTTGATTCTGCACAGAAAGAACAGGAGTTCAGCTGAGACAATTGAATAGTGCACTAGTTATAGGGAACCCAAAGTGACAAACATATGGAGGTTGACATTTATTTCCTTGTGAACAAAGTACATTGCCTGGCTGTCCTGCTGATCCTGTGCCTCTATTACTTTTATGGCCCATACTCACGGGCTACAAATGTCGCCGCAACACGCGGCGCGTGCGTGTTGCAGCGACAGGTCGCCCGTGAGTATGCGGCGGTGCACGGGCGCGCACCCCGAACCGTCGCTCGTCGCTGATGTTGCCGGGCGATTGGCACGGTCAATCGCCTGGTGACAGTCGCCACCGCAATTCCGCCGCAACTGTCACTAGTCCGCATGAGTACGCGGACTAGCGACAGCAACCTCCATTGAAGTATACAGAGGTTCCGGCGGGGGGAGGAGGAACGTCGGCGACAGCTTCCGTCGCGCCGCTGGTCCCTCTTCCGCGTGTGTACGCGGAGGGACCTGGCGAGGAGCTGTCGCCCACACGCTCACGTGTGCTGGCGACAGGCCCTAGAAGTTGCCCGTGAGTATGGGTCATTAGACCCTAGACCCTGAACAAGCATGGAGGTCTGATGTTACTGACAGCTGGATGCTTGTTTCAGGTGTGTGTGATTCAGACACTACTGACCAGAAAGCTAAGCAGAAATGCCAGGCAACTGGTGTTGTATGGCAGCCTCCATATGTCTTTCACCGTTGGTTTCATTTTAAGTGTGTTGCCCTTGATGTAGGGCTTGAGCCTTTGACACGGGTTTGCATTGTGGCTCCCAGTATGTAAAGCAGTAGGGAGTCTTTAGGTAAGTCTCCCTAATGCCCCTCATCGCCTAGGAGAGCTTCCCAAAGTGGCTGCAGCTGAGTATACATTTATTTTGGCAACATTGGATGTGACTAAGGCCACATACAGACATCAGACCATAGTCTTTGGAAAATGAAAGATCACAGACCAATCTTACCACCCTTCCTGTAGTATAAGAGCCATACTCTACACAGTCTTTTCTATGGAGCTGAACTCCACATCAGAAAAAAATCATTGCAAGATGCTGCACACACAGATGCTGTACAGACACAAAAGATCAGTATCTGCAAAAGATCTGTTCCTGCCAAAAATCCATTCCTGCAAATTGCAATGATAGTCTATGAGATCTGCAGATCATCATACACACATGATTTAACTGACATTCATCTGCAGATCAAGCAATCTGAAAATCCATCCTGGTGGATCTGATCTGCAGATGAATGTCAGTTAAATCATGTGTGTATGATGATCTGCAGATCTCATAGACTATCATTGCAATTTGCAGGAATGGATTTTTGGCAGGAACAGATCTTTTGCAGATACTGATCTTTTGTGTCTGTACAGCATCTGTGTGTGCAGCATCTTGCAAAGATTTTTTTCTGATGTTGAGTTCAGCTCCATAGAAAAGACTGAGTAGAGTATGGCTCTCATACTACATGAAGGGTGGTAAGATTGGTCTGTGATCTTTCATTTTAGTCTGATGTGTGTATGTACCCTAAGGCATCAAGGTGGATAGATTTTCCATATGTAGACAGTTTTCTTTTGTTCAATGTAAATCTGGAAATGTGAGAGCTAGGAGAGACAGAATGATTCAGAGGTCTTCAGGGAATTCCCAGAGCTCTGCATTTCCCACTGGGTGTTCTGGTATCCACCACTACAGTGCAAGTGTTTACTCCCAGGTCTCCAACCAACCATGTTATGATGAGCATAAACAAGACAAGAGATAAGGGCAGAACATCTGCAGAATTCACCGGCTTTTCCAGTGTTAGTGTTTCTGGTTCACTATGATCAGGTGATCTGTAAAACTGCTCATATAAAAATGATTGTTACTGATTTTAATTTTGATTTACTGTAGCTTGTTTGTCAGTAATGAGCAAGTAGTCTTTTATAAATCTGATTGCTGTGAAGATGACACCTTACCATAACTCCTCAGGTTGGGTGATTGCTTGGCATGATTGTGTTAAGCCCAATCTACATGATACGATTATTTGTACGATTCGATTACGATTCTATTTACGATCCGATTAAATCCAACATGTCCGATCAGGATTCGATTTAATTCGATTTGCCATTGCAAAACCATAGCAAATCGAATTGAATCGAATCCCGATCGGACATGTCGGATTTAATCGGATCGTAAATAGAATCGTAATCGAATCTGACAAAGAATCGTATCGTGTAGATTGGGCTTTAGGGAGTTAGGAATATGTCAGGAAAGAAAGAGTTAACGGCTGGGTGAATCGAGTTGACCCCATAGCTAAACTCAGAACTGTGACATTGAGGTCACCTCTGACATCCTGCACAAAGTGATGTGCTCTGCTGTGTCTGTCCTGCCTGCAGTCCAGCCTTTCCGTTATATGACAGCTTACAGGACAGACATTCTTGGTGACTGCTTTTAACAAATTTGCTCGAAAGACCTGAGCAAAATGGTAATCAACACAACCTCTTTTGTAAAGCCTCATGAGCTGTATTTACTAGCCAAAAGTCAAAACTATATACGTATTAAATGTGTCCGAAATGATCTTTCATGATCATTTCCATTGACAGTTTGCAAACAATGGCTGGACAAGCATGCTTACTCAGCTGCCTGCCAGATATCATATTCTGTTGGAGAGGGGTGGACGAGCCAGAGTCATCACACTAGGTGGTCATTGTTCCACCAGTACAGTTTGCAAAGGGCAGGCAGCCAATGTCAAGAACACCAATATACACGCTAGATTGTCACACCAATCACATATGGTCACTCTGGGTCATGGAACCCTACGGTGTTAAAGGGAACCTAAGCTGAGAGGGATATGGATCTTTCCTTTTAAAATAATACCAGTTGCCTGACTCTCCTGCTGATCCTGTGTCTCTAATACTTGTAGCCACAGCCCCTGAACAAGCATGCAGATCAGGTGCTCTGACTGAAATCAGACTGGATTAGCTGCATACTTGTTTCAGGTCTGTGATTCAGCCACTATTGCAGCCACAGAGATCAGCAGGACTGCCAGCAACTGGTATTGTTTAACAGGAAACCTCCATATCCCTCTCAGTTTAGGTTCCCTTTAAAGCTGATCTGAACTCAGAAACTCCTCTTTGCTCTAAAAAATATGCAGCAGCATAATAACCTTTTAAATAAAAACATTTCTGTTACAGCTGACACAAATCCTGCAATAAATCTGCAGTGTCTACTTCCTGATTTCATGGAAGCAGATATAGGGTTAACATCCTGTGTTTACCAATTAATTTATCTGTTGTGGCAGTCAGGTGGCACGGGAGAGATAAAATTACAACTTGTGATTAGACACAGATAAGGGGGAATCAGACAGGCTAAGCTCCCTAAATACATACAGGGTGCATTTCTCCATGTTTTCCTTCTGTCCTGTGCAAGAGTTCAGGTCCACTTTAATGTAGTATAGCAAACAGTTGGCATTTCAGCACATTCATGCTCAGATTTGTTGGTTGTTAGAGAGTATGTTCAATGTGTATATAGATTCCTTGTAATGCACTGCCAGGACATCCCGCTGCACTTGGGTCTTCTGACTCCGCATTGGTCCCATGCACACTGCCACATTGCTGAGCGTATTTCAGTAATGCGTATCAGTGTGCAATATGCTGTATATGCAGCGTCTGATGACCCTGCGTATTGCATACTGATATCCATTAATGAAATGGCCACACTTCTCATAACTCACTGCAGCTTGCATTTTGTGCACAATGCAGAGCTGTCCCAATCAGCATTGTTGACTGGGGGCACAACTGCACAGAGCAGCACAGGTGCCATGCCTTTGTATAAAACACATGGCAATCTGTGTTGCAGAGTGAAATGATGGTGTGTCCAGGCCCTACGTTTTTACAATATGGCCAGCCAGTATCAGCACACTGTATGGCATAAGAAAAAGGAAACGTAGTCATGATTTCTCCATAAAAGAAGCAAGAACCAGATTCCTCCGTATTTTATGGTGTTTATGTTTTGGCTCTGGGAGTTGTTTATTTTTATATACAGGTTTAGTACGAAACAACTGAAGTTTCTTCACAAATGGCTTTTCTGTGCCTTGTGTAGTTTGCCAACATTTGGTAATGCTGAAACATCAGACCCCTCATAGCTCTCTGTGATGGACATTATGTAATAGTATGTACTGGCAATCACACCAGCTGTCAGTCCACTGGAGGAATATTTTGGAGAACAGAATTAATCTCCTCTATTTTCCTTTATATAGAAGAAAACGCTTCAAAATTCAGTGTTTAACTTGTTTGGGATATTTCGAAATTAAACATTCGTTCGCTTGCCTCCAAGTGTCGCTGTGTATTTTTCACCTCCAAATCTACTTTTAGCTGTCTAGTATCTAAACTTTACTTGCCCTGTACAATGATGCCTGAGGTGTGAAATTTATGTCAAAGAGCATGTTATATTCAAACCTCCAAATGGAAATATTTACAGAGGAAATGTAACAGATGTACACTGTGCTAAGTAAGGAAAGCGCCACTGCCCACAAAGCATGATCCATATTTAGGTTATTCTCGATGAAACTTTACATATGTCTGGGAGGTGTGTGTGTGTTTGTGGGACGGTTTCTTGAAAGTTCAGCTATTCAGACATGTTCATAAATCAGCCGCCTCACACCAGATATTACATGAATACTTATATCCTAGTGGTATACCATTGTTTCCTTTATTCATCAGACATCACATGGCTTGATAATTCTCTACGTTTTTACTACCGTTACACTTCTATGATTAACAGACTGATTCCTCCCCAGTGGACAGTGTGTGTGGGTTTTGTTTTTTTGTTTTTTAAACCTGAATTGATTGGGGATTGCATAGGAGTAAAATGTGTAATTTAAAGTGAAACCAAACCAAAGCTTGGGTCAAAAATATAATGCGTACCTAAGAGGAGGGACGCCACTGGGTCCTGTAGAGCAGGGGTCCCCAAACGTTTTGGGTCGAGGGCCGGGTCAACATACTTCAGACTGCTGGGGGGCCGGAGTATACATAAAATGATGTAGAAGTCTTTGCGGGCCAGACAGTGAAGCATACCCAGGTGACAACCTGCAGTGGACAGCAGTGTCACCTGATGTGGAATTTGATTGAAAATCAGTGAATTACTGCTTTCTGGCTCTCATGTGGATGGGTGGTGCCAACACTGCTATTCTATATGCAGACCACCAATATTTAAAGATGTAGCTGACCGTATCTATAAGAAATACATTTTGTGTGTGTGTGGGGGGGGGGGGCGGTAAAAAAGCCTCAGGGGGCCACATTTGGCCCGCGGGCCTTAGTTTGAGGACCACTGCTGTAGAGGCTTCTTAAAGAGGAGCAGCATGGCACTAATCAGATTTCTGAAAATCCCTTGTCTGCAATCTTTGGGGGGTCTGCAAGCAGCAACTGCGGACTGGAGGATGCTCTGGGAAGCCTCTACAGGATCTAGAGGTTTCCTTCTTCTTAGGTTAGTATGTGATTTCTGACCCTAGCTTCAGCTCAGGTACACTTTAAAGCTGTTGAGGATTTGTTGCCCTCAAAGTTATCAGCTCAAAACTTCTGAATATTCTTCAGACTTTGTTTTAGTTGGTATTCTGACTGTGAAGACATTTATCACAGAGAAAACATGAGATTGTTTGATTGGCAGATAAAGCGATCCTAGAGAAATAATGAAACTTTGTACACACGGCACATTAGTGTTGCCCTCGATTTGAGGAAGTCATAGGTAGAGTGGACACTTGCCTGTGTGGAAAAAGCACACCGTTTTCCGACACTGATTGTTTGTCTGCGTCAGACTGTGCATGTTTTCCTACAGTAGTTCAAGGATGGTCAATGAGAAAACACCTCACAGTGTGCAAAATAATGCTACATGCTACAAAATAATGCTACAACATGTAAGCTGTTTTTTTTTCTATTTATTCTCACATGCAAAATAAGCTGTGAGCAATCCCATTGACTTTCATTGGTTTCAATTTGTAAGTGTGAAGCCTGCCTTAAAGGTTTAAGAAAGTAAAACCTGTGACTTGTCAATTGACAGGGTAGTTATTCATAGTGCAAGTGGTTAGCAGATTCTTGCATGGCTTGTGAGGACTGGCCTATGTAAATTATAGTTCTGCTGATTACTTGTAGGAAGGGCTTGTTACTTCACAGCAGGTAAGGAATTAAGTGTGAATGGGCACAAATCCTTTCTTTTTCTTGTACACAACATTGAAGAGTGCTTACACTTTAAGGGCCCTTTTCCACTAGCGCGTTTGCGCTAGCTGAATCGCAAAACCGCAAACCGCTAGCGATTTTACAATCGCTACGGTTTGCTTTTTAACATAGGAATCGCGGTAGGTCATTTCCACTACCGCAATTCGTTTTTTACTTAATCGCGATCGCGCCGCGGAGCGACTTTTGCCGCGATTTTGCTATGCAGTGCATAGCATAGCAAAATCGCGGCCGCAAACGTCGGGAAAACGGCGGGAATTGCGATTCAGCAATCGCTAGCGTTCAGCGCGAATGCTAGCGACTGCTAGTGGAAAAGGGCCCTAAAGGCCTCAATTCACTAAGCTTTATCAAACACTTTATCAAACGTTTGAGCATTTACCTCATGGGTAAAATCTAATTTTGAATTCACTAAGGTAATATATATTTATTGAATGTGTTATAGATAAAACATTCGATAAATATATAACACCTTAGTGAATTCAAAATTAGATTTTACCCATGAGGTAAATTATCAAACGTTTGATAAATTGTTTGATAAAGCTTAGTGAATTGATTCCTGATTTCATGCAAGCAGACATAGGGTTAATATCCTGTGTTTATAAATTAGTTGCTCTGCCAAGGCAGCCAGCTAACACTGCTGAGAGATCAAATTACAACTTGTGATTAGTCTCAGATGGTGCATTTCACTGTTTTCCTTCTGTCCTGTGCAAGAGTGGCTCAATAGAGTACTGGTTAAGGGCACCGCCTCTGACATGGGAGACCAGGGTTCGAATCCTGGCTAGGGTCAGTGCCTATTCAGTAAGGAGTTCAAGGCAAGACTCCCTAACACTGCAGGGTGGCCTCCTGAGCGCGTCCCAGTGGCTGCAGCTCTTGAGCGCTTTGAGTCTGACGGGAGAAAAGCGCTATACAAATGTTCGGATTATTTTTTTTTATTATTATTAAGAGTTCAGGTCCACTTTAATGGAGGCAGTAATTCTTTGTATAAACCTATGGTGATCCTCTCCAAATTCAACTATTTGAACAATGGTTACATCTCCTATTGGCCTCACAGTTACTGAATGAGGTTACACTGACTTGGATTACTTGAGCTGATCTTAATTTTATCCCTCCAGCTGCCACAATCTCAGACACCCAGTAGTCAGGGTTAGTCCAGGCACCTCTTTGTTTTGCTTATCACATATATGGATCAACGTCTGGTTACTTTTTGTGCTACTGAAAGCAA
The DNA here is from genome assembly GCF_040937935.1 of Hyperolius riggenbachi. Taxonomy (NCBI): domain Eukaryota; kingdom Metazoa; phylum Chordata; class Amphibia; order Anura; family Hyperoliidae; genus Hyperolius; species Hyperolius riggenbachi. The sequence continues at coordinate 154,336,822 of NC_090647.1, read as the reverse complement.
GTTGGGGCATGAAAGTTTCTGTCCTGTTCAGAATTTGGTACCTTTGTAGCCCACAAGATGGTTTCTGTAAAGCTAGGTTTTAAAACCTTCAAGCAAGATTAGGTTTGTCCACAAACATCAATATGTTAATAGTCAATGGACATCAATTGATGTGTGTTTAGCATTTGTTAATGGAGTAGTCTCCCCTAAGCCAGAGCCTAGGCTACTGAAACCAATTAACATAACAAATCCAGATAATAGGGGGAAACCTGATCTGATCTGTCACAGCTTTTCACTGAGATTAGCATAACCAATGGCTTCTATTCTCTATACAGTGCCCAATCATTCAGGGACCATTGACATGATATATAGTGAAACTGTCTAGTTTCAGGTCATGTCAATGAGGAAAAAAAAATACAATTGTGGATCGAAGATGCCATACCTGCAGAACAGTCCTGGTCCACCACTGTTTATAGAAACACAGGTTCACTTTTGATTATCTATACAATACAATAACGTTTCTATAGCACTTTTCTCCCATAGGACTCAAAGCGTTTAGGCTCTCTCAGATTCAGTAAAGGTAAACAAAACAGTTTTGTTTTTGTTTTTTTAAACCTCTGGCAAAACTGGTTGGGCATGGGTTACTTTGCTGTAGCACCTCCATTGTAGTAGAGGGCCTTTTTTTAGGATCCTTGGAATCCCACAGTTCATTATGTGAATCAATGTGAACTTGAAATCAAAGTATTACCAGCAACTGTTTAAAGAGAACCTGAACTGAAAATAAAAAGTCAAAATAACCATACACAGGTCATACTTACCTCCCGTGTGGTGTACTACTCAATCTCTTTCTCCTCTCCGGCGTCCCATTTGTCCACTGTGATCAATGGATTTCTCCGCCCTCCATTTTAAAAATGGCCATTACCCCATAACCGCTTCTTGGTCAGTACACTGTTAAACTGTAATATCACCCACTTGAGCCATAGAGAAACATGGACATTACCTTGCACATTCAGTTGTAACTAACAGCTGCTGATATATAACTGACAGCAACTGGTATATTTAAGTTCTGACAAAATATTGTCAACTGGAAGGCATCACTGTAAGAAGAAAATAGTGAGCCTCTGAGAGGTACTGACAGTGAGCTTAGTATGTAATATTCATTTGCAGCTTGCGATTTATATTAGGCTTAATTGCCTCAGGTGTGCGGTTGGATCTGAAGGGGTTAGTTACCCATAATTCCGTCATCCTCCCTGCGCTCCAAACAGCTTGCACGCGTCCTATTGGACGCGTTGCAAGCCTCACTACGCGCACTTCCTCCTTCAAGCCGGAAGGAGGAAGTGCGCAATGTGCAGTAAGTTGTGAACGTTTGAGAGGCATTCCACTGCCTATCAACTGTCTGTGGAAAAGAGGCAGAAGACTGTTTTTTATCCTTAATCATAGACTGCACATGACCCTATATTATATCTGATATATGATTGAAATCTCTGGTTGTGAAAATCCTTCATTATGCTGCCAGTGCTGGAGAGAGCTTTTGTGTCTACTGGAGGGTGAACTGTAGGATTCACAGCTCACTTGATTCCCGCAGGCTGGACCTGTTGCCTGCTACACAATGGCATTTTTGTATTCAGAGTTTAAAATATTAATTTACTGATTGTTATATAGTTTTCCAACCATTCTGTGATCTGATTTCAGCCTATGGGATACGCTGAGTGAAATACTGTGTGAGCTTCAGGACTTGAATGTGTTTTGTTCATGTGGAAGGTGGCGCATTGTCAGATTTAGGACACCTGAAGTGAGAGGGATATGGAGATTGTACATTGGCTGGCTGTCCCCCTTATCTTCTGTCTCTCTTTCTTCTGCCTCTAATGTTAGGCACACATGATGCAATTTCCTGACTGTCAGATCAATTATTTCCAACATGTCCGATCTGATTTCCGATCAATTTTTCATTCACTTCTGTGAAAAATCAATCAGAAATCAGATCGGACATGTTGAATCAAATCTGACAGTAAATCTGTCAGAAAATTGCATTGTATGTACTTAGCATAATACTTTTAGGCATACATCCTGAACAAGCATGCAGATCAGATTCCCTGACTGAAGTCTGACTGGATTAGCTGCATGCTTGTTACAGGTGTGTAAGCAAAGAGCTGTTGGACTGCCAGGCAACTGATATTGTTAAAAGGAAATAAACCTTGCAATCTCTATATCCCTCTCACTTCAGGTGTCCTGGGAATACACCATGAGATTTTTTTTGGCAGATAGATGGTTAGATGGATAATTTCCAACAGGTCTGATCTTATTTTCGATCGTTTTTCTGATAGATTTCTCATAGAAGCGAATGAAAAACGATCGGAAAATCTACCAGACAGTAAATCTGCTGAAAAATCTCATTGTGTATTCCCAGCATAAGACATACAAACATACAGAACCTTTAAATGTTATGTAACATTATACCATATTTGTACCAATACCACTATAGCCAAACCCGGAACCTCATTATGATCACCTTAAAAGTTGGGGGGTTTCTACCTGCCCCCTGCAGCCATCCTGTGCCTGCACCGGTCCTCAACGATCCTCTGTTCTCCCGCCGCGGCTTAGTTTCCGTTTTGCTGACTGGGAGTCGGCGGGCCACTGCGCTTGCGCAGCCCTGGCTGCGCACATCCCTCTTCGCCTTCCTGTCCGCAATAGCGTCCTGTGTGAACGGAGGATCGGTAAAGACTGGCCCAGGCACAGGACAGCTGCAGGGGACTGGTAGAAGCCGCAGGTAAATGAAACACTTTTTCTTTATTTGGCTTTAGGTTTCCTTTAAGTTTTCAGTTTTGCATCTTAAAAAAGAATACTTCAAATACTACTTTGCTGCACCGCACATAAATGATGGACTTGTATGTTGGTAAAAAAAAAAAAGGCACCAGCAGATTTGGCTGCAATTTCTAGCCCCTCTCACTGATGAAGGTGCTGGAAGGAACTATGATGGGTGTGCCAGGAGAGGAGGAAAATGGTTTAGCCTCCTCTTTGGATGACCATAGTGCAGATTTTTGTAAAATTGTTTTTGTCAAGCTCAGATGCAACTTTCAAGTTGAAATATTTTATTTAAATATTATCATAAGTTTGTCACTGATTGTTTACCTTTAGCATACATTGTGGACGTGAACATGAAATTACATTTTTAGCAAACATTTTTGGGAAAGTAGGAGGTTTGTATTCAAGTCAGTTACAGGATGGTCAAGGAATGTCAAATTCCTTCAGCATAGCAGAGAGAAACTATTTGTTACCTTTCCCATCTGCAATCTTGTAAAGTGTCAGCTTGCATTTAACTCATGATGAACCCAGCAGGATCTGCTTTTCAGCTCAATAGACACTGTGAACAGCTATGTGAACTGCTTAAATGCTGAGGATAAACTGCACAGCAAGCGGCTCTGAAATGTATTGGGTAAATAGTGCAGCAGGGAAGTGCTGCCAGCTGCAGCTTAGGAAAATGAGGGCAAAAGTGGATCAAGGTTGTAATATATAGTGAGGTTGTACCCCAACCCATAGTCAGGACTCTATTTTTAAAGCCTTAAAGCTACATACTCCCCCGTTGCATGCGCGCACGCGAACAGGGAGCGACAGCTTCCTGCCGGCGACAGCTGTCCACACGTCTCGCCAGAAAGGCAGAGACGCGGCGGAAGCTGTTTGTGAATGGAGCATCCCCCGGCCGGATGCTCCATTTACTCGCGTAGGTCTCCTGTCGCTAGCCCGCGTACTCACACGGGACTAGCGACAGTTCCGGCAAAGTTGCGGCGACAGCTGTAGCCGGCGATTGAACATGTCAATCGTCTGGCGACAACGCCCAAGGCGCGACGGTTTGGGGTGCGCGCGTTATACACACGGGCGACCTGTCGCCGCAACACGCGCGTACCACGAGGTTGTGGCGACGGCCGTATCCCGTGTGTATGGGCCTTTAGTATCATCTCCGAGGTTTGACAGTCTCCATCAGAAATTCCTCGGCCCCACACTAAACAAAGTGGCTGGGCTCTCCTCACTCCCCCTGCCCACACAAAAATAGCCAGAAAATAGCCAGCTCTTCCCCCACATAATTTACCAGGTTTCTTCCACATAATTAGCCGGCGTTTCTCTTACAAAATTAGCCAGCTCTTCCCCACGTAATTTGCAGGTGTTTTCCCCCACATAATTTGCCAGCAGTGCCCCCCATAATTTTAGTGCTTCCCCCACATAAGTTTCCTTTATTTCCCCCACATAATTTGCCAGTGCTTCCCCCACACAATTTGCCAGTGCTTCCCCCACACAATTTGCCAGTGCTCCCCCCCACACAATTTGCCAGTGCTCCCCCCCACACAATTTGCCAGTGCTCCCCCCCACACAATTTGCCAGTGCTCCCCCCCCCCCACACAATTTGCCAGTGCTTCCCCCACATAATTTGCCAGTGCTTCCCCCACACAATTTTCCAGTGCTTCCCCCACATAATTTGCCAGTGCTTCCCCCACATAATTTGCCAGTGCTTCCCCCACATAATTTGCCAGTGCTTCCCCCACCTGATTTGTCAGTGCTTCCCCCACATGATTTGTCAGTGCTTCCCCCACACAATTTGCCAGTACTTCCCCCACACCATTTGCCAGTGCTTCCCCCCCCCCCACATCATTTGCCATTGCTTCCCCCCACATCATTTGCCATTGCTTCCCCCCACATCATTTGCCATTGCTTCCCCCCACATCATTTGCCAGTGCTTCCCCCCACATAATTTGCCAGTGCTTCCCCCCACATAATTTGCCAGTGCTTCCCCCCCACATCATTTGCCAGTATTTCCCCCACATCATTTGCCAGTGCTTCCCCCCACATCATTTGCCAGTGCTTCCCCCCACATCATTTGCCAGTGCTTCCCCCCACATCATTTGCCAGTGCTGCCGCCACATAATTTGCCAGTGCTTCCCCCACATAACTTGCCTGTATTCCCCCCACCTGATTTGCCAGTGCTTCCCCCACCTGATTTGCCAGTGCTTCCCCCACCTGATTTGCCAGTGCTTCCCCCACATAATTTTGATCAGCCTGCGACTGGCCAGCTTTGAGAGGGGCTCTGCGGCTGACTGGATGGTTGTGAAGAAGCCCCAGGTAAATTGCTTTTCCTGCTTAAATTCTCCATTTAGAGCCTGTCTACGCTATAGTGTTGGCTAGCAATGCAGGGGGCCGCACCCCTGCATTGCTCAGTTGCTAGCCGCCATATTGCTGATCCCATCACACTGCCCACTCAATGCATGCAGCAGTGCGTCGCCGGGATGCACTGCTGCAGACCTCACGAGTGGGAGATTCCAAATAAGGTCAAGACCGAGCCAAATGACAAGGTCTAATTGCACTTGTGCTTGGATATCTATCCTAGCTAAGATAGTGCTTTATTCCATTCAACTCAGTGGTGATGCAGAAGAGACAAACATAAACCACTTTTAACTTCAGACTGTCTGCGACGGTTTACTGTTAAATATAATGTATATAACGTATATCCAGGATCCAGTACCAGAACCTACTTTTAAACATTGCTTGTGAAATATATAAAGTGCCAATGCATCTCGGGATGCTCCAGAAGCTTCCCCAACCCTCCGTGACATCTATGCTGGCATCCAGGAACCTCTTCATCTTCGTAACCTTGCTCCCCTCCGTTTATGAATGTGGTCGCACTGCACAGGCGCCAGTGTGTTGGTGCTTGCAGAGTAGCACAGAACAGCTCATTCACAGAGGGAAACTACATGCACGTGCAGTACCATGCTACTGCGCAGGCACGGGCCATGTTTTGCATCTGCGCAGTACAACCACGCTCGTACACTGAGGCGTGAGCAGCCATGAGCAAACTTTAAAGAGAACCTTAACTCAAATGAAAAGGGCAGTTTTCCTTACCTGGGGCTTGTAACGGTCCCCTGCAGTCGCTCTGTGCCCGCGCCAGTACTCAGCGATCCTCCGGTCCCTCGCTGCTGCTCAGTTTTGTTTCTGAGCCTTTCGCTGGCCACTGCACCTACCTGGCTGTGCGCGTCCTTGTTCATTCTTCCATCACCAGAAGCGTCCTGCGCAGTAGAGATTTTCTCGTTTTGAGGGTCCCAGCGCAAGAGGGGTGTAGGACACCAGGGCAGCCTCTGGACCATCCACTGAGAAAAGTATCAAGGCATATGGAGGCTGCAGTATTTATTTACTTTTAAACAATACCAGTGGCCTGGCAGCCTTGCTGATCTATTTGACTGCAGTAATGTCTGAATAACACCAGAAACAAGTATGCAGCTGATCTTGTCAGATCTGACAATAATGTCAGAAACACCTGATCTGCATATGCTTACTCTGTGTGTTTTGCTAAAAGTATTAGTCGGGAGACTTGGGTGCAGAATACAGCTGGTTTATGGCTTAACCTGCTGCTGCACCAGTTCCCGGCGGGGTTAAATATTATTCCCTCTCTAGGTCCACGTGGATAGTGGGGAATTATGTAATTTGGCTTCCAGCTATTGCTGGAGGCCGAATTACAGTGTTTTAAAAGTAACTTCTGCTCCGTCTTCTGACGTTGCCGAAGTTACTCACTGAGCACCGATATAGCCGTAATTCCTATTACGATCTATGGTGGCGCTGGCTGCGCCCAAATCTCCTGTGCTGTAATTACAGCGCTCGCAGCAGGATAACTAGGCAACTAATATTGCTTAATAGGAAATAAATATGGCAGCCTCCATATCCCTCTCCTTACAGTTGTCCTTTAAAGAGACTCAGTAACAAAAATTGCATCCTGTTTTTTATCATCCTACAAGTTCCAAAAGCTATTCTAATGTGTTCTGGCTTACTGCAACACTTTCTGCTATCACAGTCTCTGTAATAAATCAATGTATCTTTCCCCTGTCAGACTTGTCGGCCTGTGTCTGGAAGGCTGCCAAGTTCTTCAGTGTTGTGGTTCTGCTATGAACTCCCCCTTTCAGGCCCCTCTCTGCACACTGCCTGTGTGATATTTAGATTAGTGCAGCTTCTCTCTGCTCTCGTATCTTTTACAAGCTGGATAAAGTGTCCTCTGAGCTGGCTGGGCTTTCACATACTGAGGAAATTCAGACAAGGGCAAAGCTGTTTGCAGGAAGAAAAGAGCAGCCTGAAACTTCAGTGCATGAGAGCAGAAGGAGGAAAGAAACACACAAATGATCTCTTGAGATTCAAAAGGAAGGGTGTATACAGCCTGATTGTGTATGGATGTATTTTGTATGTGTGGACATACTGTACATCAACCTACTTCCTGTTTTGGTGGCCATTTTGTTTGTTTATAAACAAACTTTTTAAAACTGTTTTTAACCACTTTTAATGTGGCGGGGAGTGGCGAAATTGTGACAGAGGGTAATAGGAGATGTCCCCTAACGCACTGGTATGTTTACTTTTGTGCGATTTTAACAATACAGATTCTCTTTAAGATTATAAGTTCCCTTTAAGTAAGTATGCAGAACAAGTTATTATCTGAAAAATGATATTGTCTTTTTTATTGTGAAGTCTCCTTTTTTTTTAACTTGATATGTTCAGCCAAGTGCTAGGAAGTCTTAGTGGACAGCACTGCTACAAGTACACTCTGTAATAAATATATACGTAACTTTCCGATGTCCCGGATAATCAAGGTAACGCATTTATCAGAGAGCTCTTTCATATACTCCCAGGAAAAAGGGTGGAGTATTTCTTTCCGTCCAAGGCTTCATTCATTGCTGTTTATTGGCTAAGGCAGGCTTCCTTTCTTGATTTTGGCCTTTCAGATGCAAAGGGTGACTGTTCCAGTGAGAGAAATGAAAAGCTGGACATGTTCAAACACATCACAGAATCTTACTTGCATTGGACACCTTTGAAAGTGTATTCGGATAAACAGTGGCATTCCACTGTTGACCATTTATTCTGCAGCCTCTGAACAACTGCTTAGCTTTCACGTTTGTATCATGTGACAATAGCCTGCTGATATGCTTCATTCATATGGATGGTAACTTTTCAGTTAGAGTACCAAACCTGCAGACATTTTTCCTATGGCATCTGGAAAGAAAGCAGTGCAAACAGTTTTTTTTTCCTTCCACTTTAAAGCGTACAGCATGTTCTCTTCTGGTAATTATGGGCTCATTGGCTCAGTATTTGAGATTTCATAATCCTCATGCAGCTGTAACTTGTGGCCTGTCATCTTCAGTTGCGTGAAGTTGTGGTTAACAAAAGACAACTGCAAATTAATAAGCATCCAGAACAAAACAGATTTTGTTCTCAAATTTTGTTTTTATCACTTAAATGTATTGATACTTCCTGGACAAGTGATTTAATTTAAAATGTGTATGGGCTGGTGCACACCGAGCGTCTTTTTCAGCGTTTCTGCAGCCGCTTGTGGCTGTGGATACGCTTGGTCAATGTATCTCAATGGGGTGGTTCACACCAGAGCGGGAGGCGTTCTGCAGAAACGCATACTCCCGGGGTGAGGCATTTTTTGGATTGTGGATGCGTTTCTGCCTCAATGTTAAGTATAGGAAAAAATGCAAACCGCTCTGAAAAACGGCACTTCAGAGCGGTTTGCCAGGCGTTTTTTGTTACAGTAGCTGTTCAGTAACAGCTTTACTGTAACAATATCTGAAATCTACTACACCAAAAACTCTTCACAAAACTGCAAAATGCTAGGTGAAACACTACAGAAAAGTAACAAAAAGAGTTTCAAAATCTGCTAGCATTTTGCGGATCTGCTAGCGGGTTTTGGTGTGCATCGGGCCTAAGTGTAGCATGGAGTGAGCAATAGTGGTGTGTAGTTATACACAGTCAGCAGGTACTAGCAATTTTTTTCAACTGGGAAAACCAGCAGTGGCTGAAAAGTGTAATGGTTAAGGGCTCTGCCTCTGATACAGGTGGCCTGGGTTCAAAGCGCCTATTCAATAAGGAGTCCTTGGGTTAGACTTCCTAACACTGCTACTGCCTATAGAGCGCACCCTAGTGGCTGCAGCTCAAGAGCTTTGAGTCCACCAGGAAAAAAGTGCTATGCAAATGTTGTGTCCTGACCAGAATGCTAAGATCTGAGTGCTCAGCTTTGTGCTTAGAATTGGTTTGTGTCATGTTGTCCGGCACATTTGGCTTTAAATGATTTTATATTTTTGCAGTGATTTGTGGTTTCCTTTATACTAATAAACATTGATTGTAATATAAATTGGTGGTGCAGTTAACTTTTTCCAGGAATACTTTTCTCTCTTTTTTTTTTTTTTTTCTTATTATTGCATTGATCCTGTTGCTTGCATGCCCAACGCTATTTGGTGCGTAGATAGTCTTATCTGTCATATTCTTAATATTCTGACTGCCCCCTAACCTAAGAAGCTTATCTCCGTTCCGTACCCTGCAATGATTACCCTAGGTGCGACCCATAGTGCATATACTAATGCTGGGAATATACGGCTCGATTCTGAGCCATTTAGATGGATTATTAGATAATAGATTTTTTCCGACATGTCTGATCTCCCGCCCGATCCTCTCTACGCTCTATTCTGCATGGAGGACAATGGGAAAAGATAAGAGAATCGAGCGGAAGATAAGAGAATCGCCTGCAGAATCTAGCGCGGAATCGAGCGGCAAAATCGAGCCCTGTATGCCCAGCATAAGAAACCTATTTGGGAGCATGACCTGGGCCTCATCAATGAGTAATGGGAGAGTTCCCTCTCTGCTATAACGCAGGTTTCCCCACATTTGCCTGACAGGTTGATTGAATTATTTGACCCCGTGATTTTGGCCAAATATTGTCAGGGCTATTCTGATTTCTACCATAAATACAATATAACCCAAGGCACATTTTGCAACATAACTTGGTCCTGTCACAAGGCTAATGCACATTGAGCTCAAATAGTTTTTCTTACATGATCATGCGGGTTGTCCCATCTCGAAGGACCCTACGTTTACTGAATAGTTTTTGGCCAATACAATAATGTTAAGGTGGCTATGCACTTAAATATGTTTTTTTTCACTGATATCCAACCAATTCAATCATTTGATCGAATCTGCTAGAAATTGATTCCGCAAACTATTCTGGATCGACCAATCTCAGGCTGAAATTGGTCAATTAGGTTTATTGCGCAAGATGGAAGATTTTGGTCAATCGGTGGCAGATCAAGATTACGTCCCAAGCAATGCTCGATTTAATAACCAAAACTACTCTCACTTTTCCACAGCATGTTTCAGATATCTTCTCACTGGCTGCTTCTTCCCTTCTTCTCTTCCGAGTCCAGGGTGCATGTGTAATGCAGAGGCCAAATGCTAGAGGCCTCTAGCGGTCACGTAAGCTACATGCTACAGTGCCCCTAGTGTCTGTCCTCAGGCCATACAGATGCATGACGTCACACATGCGCCCTGGGACACAGCAGTAAAGGAGAAGCTAGTGGGGAGAGCAGTGACCAGCACCATGCGGCAAACAAGTGAGAGTCCGATACACCGCCCAGCCCAGGGGAAGGGAGACCGGGAGGCATACTCAGATTTACAAAGATTTAATTCTGAAAACAATTGAAAATCTGTGTGTGGTGTGTGGCCAACGAGCAGATAGATCCTTATCTGGTCAGATAAGGATCAGAGAGGGATCTATCTGTAGGCCATGTCGACCAGTGTATGGCCACCTTTAGAAAAGTTTCTTCCAACTTGCATAACTTGAACATGAGACAAGCATGAAATTCTTTGTTTCCTTCGCCTCTGTGGCTGAGCTACTACATCAAAGGATTTCATTCTTGTGGTTAGAATCTAACAATACAACAGCTGTAGATCTGGACTCTGATACCTTAGGCCTCATTCACATGGGGGCTTTCCGGTCTGCTTTAAACAACCAGGAACATGCTTGGAAAGCATTACCTATAGAAAACTATAGTAACATTGGAGTCCGATCATAAGGGCAGAGCATTTGCAGTGTATAGATATCATGCATGCATGCAACGGTAGAAACTGGCCTGATGCAATATTTCTGAGGCAGCAAACCATTACAAAATATTGGTAAAATAGCTTGATTTTGATTGATTGTTTTTTTGTTTTTTTGAGTTCATGAAGGTCTGTTGTTACTAGAAGTGAACCCACTCAAGTGGCCAAACTGTTCCAAAATGTGACACAATGCAGTGACCACCTCTGCACTGCCCATGCCGATGGCTACTAAGCTGGGAAGGCTACCATGGAGCTGTGGCCCCATTGCACTATCTCTGCCTTCCACCCCTTAGATACACGCCTGGTAATTTGTTGTGTATGGTTTTTACCTAATTTGAAGACCGGACAATTTTTAAAGTTGTCTTAGAATGCAAGATGTTAGAATTACAGGTTAGTCTTTCATTTTCTCATGACTTTAGATGTGACTTAATGCAATGGCCACTTCTGCACTTCCCATACTGAAGGCTACCAAGCTCCTAATGAGTGCATGGGAGCAGCTGACAGGCGGTGTATTTACTCCCGTGAGAAAGAGGCCTTACTCAAAGTAGACGTGGATTGCTGAATGTAACTCAAGGTCTGTGATGTTGTGAAATAAGCGGATTTAGGTCTGATCACAATGTCATCTGGCAGACTTTCCAATTTTGTGTAAAGTTATAGGAAGATAGCTGTTTAGGTCATTTAATATCTGCAGAAAACCACAAAACATCATGTTTTGCAAGAACTTCCTCAAATTTGTGCGCTTTATATTTAGGATGTAAAGTTGTGATTCATGTTTTTAACTGTAATCATTCTGTCACTTCTTCTTTTTTCCCCCCCAGTCTCTGAAGACCAGCAAAGTACACACACGCCATCGGCAGCTTCCACACTTTTTATCATTAACCATGTTAAGCTGTAGATGCCCAAGATAAAACTCCCCAAGCTCTGCACAGGACTAATTCGATTCAGAAGGCTAATAATTGATACCTGACACTCTACTTCATTGATCAGCGTTCAAGTAATCATAAAACATGCAGATAAGTTAATACTGTAATAAGTTTCCGAATCGGATTAGTACTCTGCAGAGTTCTGGATCTTTCCATGTTGGTTTTACTTTTTGAGGAGTAAGTAAAAATGTCTAATTTTCAGCTCATCCTTTGTTTTGAGGCAATAGTAGACTGATGTCTAGAAACATTTTGAGATGAGAACGTGGGACATATTCCAAGCACTTCTCTACAGTCATGCAAAATATAATTAAAGAGGAGCTGTCAGCCATACTATTTTAGAAAAAAAAACATATATAAGTAGATAAATACTTGCTCTACTTACATAACATATGTATTGCACTGTCCACGTTTTGATTTTAGTGCTTTTTCTACAGTAAAAAGAGAAAATCCTTCTTGGCATTTCCCATTGTAAGTGTGGCTATTTTGAAGCCAAGTCTGATGTCATTTCCTCCCTTAGTCTCCTCTGCCTAATTTGCCTGCCCTTCACTACAGAAAGTGCATTGTCTCAGTATGAGAAATATTGGCCAATCAGAGAGGAACAGAAGTGTGGAAGGGGAAAACAGGAGGGAAAGAGGCTTCAGCCAATCAAGCTGCATTAGTTAAGTCTGAGGGGGAAGTAGAGAAGCAAAAAAAGTACAACCCAGCATGCCCTGCAACTTCCTTTTTGTGTACCAAATTTTGTGTGTACCGAATAAGTCAGGTAAACTGTGGAATGATCATTTATCAACAAGAAAAGTAATAGAGATTTTAACTTTTGGATTTCCTGGTTAGCATCCTTATTACTTGTTTACCAGATAAAAATAAAGAAATTGATTTTTGATTTTATGCCCGACAGTTACTCTAAGATGACAATACACGCACATACAAACATGCAATATTCTCTCCTCCCACAGGCAGAACACAAAACCACACGCATCCCCGTCTTCTCCCACAAAGTCAGGGCACGCCTCCCACAGGCAGAACTCAAAACCACATGCATCCCTGTCTTCCCCCACAAAGTCAGGGCACGCCTCCAACAGGCAGAACACAAAACCACACCCATCCCTGTCTCCCCCCCCCCCCCCCCCCCCCAAAGTCAGGGCACGCTTCCCACAGGGAGAACACAAAACCATACGCATCCCCATCTTCCTCCACAAAGTCAGGGCACGCCTCCCTCAGGCAGAACACAAAACCACACGCATCCCCGTTCCCCCCCCCCCCCCCACACACACACACACACACACAAAGTCAGGGCATGCTTCTCACAGGCAGGACACAAAACCACACGCATCCCGTCTTTCTCCACAAAGTCAGGGCACGCCTCCCACAGGGAGAACACAAAACCACACGCATCCCCGTCTTCCCCCACAAAGTCATGGCATGCCTCCCACAGGCAGAACACAAAACCACACTCATCCCCGTCTTCCTCCACAAAGTCAGGGCATGCCTTCCACAGGCAGAAGACAAAACCACACACATCCCGTCTTCCTCCACAAAGTCAGGGCACGCCTCCCACAGGCAGGACACAAAACCACACGCATCCCCCCCCCCCCCAAAGTCAGGGCACGCCTTCCGCAGGAAGAACACAAAACCACACCCATCCCTGTCTTCCCCCACAGTCAGGGCACGCCTCCCACAGGCAAAACACAAAACCACACGCATCCCCGTCTTCCTCCACAAAGTCAGGGCACGCTTCCCACAGGCAGAACACAAAACCACACGCATCCCCGTCTTCCCCCACAAAGTCAGGGCATGCCTCCCACAGGCAGAACACAAAACCACACCCATCCCGGTCTCCCCCACAAAGTCAGGGCACGCCTCCCACAGGCAGAACAGGCACATGCCTCTCTCCACTGTTAGAACAACCACATTTCCTCCCATAATGAGAACACCCCAACCTCACAGATCAGTGCACCCCCTTTAACTTACCTCCCCTCCCTCCTATATCATTTAGGGCTTTGGTGTTAGTGGGGGTATGTAGTTGAAAGTAGTCCTTTTCCTTCCTGTTCTTCTGCTTCTCTGTCTCCAACATACACAGATCAGTCGCCAGTAATCTGTATGTGTTTGTGGCAGGGCTGCAGCTCTACACAGGGATAGGCACAAAAAAGCAGAAAAAAAAGAAAGGCGTGCACTAACTGTCTTTATTTTTAATCCAAATTGTGTTCATGCACACAGTGGGGATATAGCAGCCAGGATGACATGCTGAATCCTCAGGGCTGGTATAACTGAGCAGATGGACAGTACGTGAAGGCCCGTTTCACGTCTTATGCACTTGGGCATGAAAGGAAGGTGGCGGGTGAGCTATAAGCAGTCCACCCCCAGATCCTCCTTCATTGCCATAGAAACTAAAGCCATGGCTCTTTGCATTCTCAGATGTCCCACCTACTCACCTTTCAACCTGGGTAGTCTTGTCCAATAGCAGCCAGCCTGGGAATAACAACCCAAAGGCCACTAGAGGGAGGTACTGTACCAGATGGCCTAACAATATGCATTGCTCCTAAAGCCCCATCTACACGATACGTTTCTTTGTGCGATTCGATTACGATTCTATTTACGATCCGATTAAATTCGGCATGTCCGATCTGGATTCAATTCGATTTGCCGTTGTTTTGCAATGGCAAATCGAATTGAATTGAATCGAATCCCGATCGGACATGTCGGATTTAATCGGATCGTAAATAGAATCATAATTGAATCGCACAAAGAATCGTATCGTGTAGAGTGGGCTTTAAGTTCTCCTTATCAAAGACTGGGCAAGTGAAAAACTAATCATCATGCCAAGGTACTCGGTGGGACAGGCATCTGAGTTTTGCACAAATCCAGAACCTGGAGCCTTGGACAGAATGGGTGGGAATAAAAGTGGATAAAAAAGGTAGAAAAAAGTGTAGCGTGAGAAAATAGTGAAGTAAAACTAAAAAAACAAAGTGTAGCACAAGAAAATAGGACCCATCTTACCTACAATGGTGAGGTGCAGGTACCTGGTAAACTACACGGCTCCATGGTGGACTTGAAATCATCAGCCAGATGAGAACAAGGTATTATCGTTGTGGTAGTGGTGAGTGCTGCCAAGGCAGCATGCTATACATGGAATTGCACTTATAGTTGCCCAAGTGTAAGAGGGTTGTTTCTGTCCCATTACACGGCACATGTGATATGAGAGTATCTATAATGAGAACTTTGCTGAATGAGAAAGGGTTTTTTCAGCATAAGAATACCAATAATATGATTATTGCCTTTAAAAGTGCTATTTAGTCATTGGCGGATCATTGATCGCGTGTTTGATAACTGCAGTACAATATAGAATTCTGGAGGCAGGGCCGGCGCTACCATAGAGGCAAAGGAGGCAATTGGCCCAGAGCCTGTAGGGGGCCCCAGTGGCTACAAGAGGAAAAACATTTTTCAAAAAAACCTTATAGTTTTTGAGAAAATCGATTTTAAAGTTTCAAAGGAAAAAAGTATACTCTTAAATGCAGTAAATGTCACTTTTAGTAGGAAACCTAACGGTAGTGTAATTTTACATGTATCAAAAGAAAGAGCAATTAATTTCCTGACTGGGTTTTCAGGGGCTCCATACGCAGTACGTATGGACCCCTGGAAACTCCTCCGCAGCAGCAGCGCTTTGGCCAGGGATTGCTATACAACTGCAATATGGCTGTATGAAGATCCCGGGCATTTTTTCCCATTTTCCCAATTTTTTTTTCTTTTATGTTTAGAGTGTAGGAATTTTTATTTTTTTTAAATTATGTGGGGTCCCCCCTCCTGAAACTTTTTAACCCCTTGTCCCCCATGCAGGCTGGGGTAGCCAGAATGTGGAGCTCCGACCGATTGGGGCTTCACACCCTGACTATACCAGCTGCAAATAAGGTCCCTTAATGCCTGTTTTTGTTCTGGGGTATCTGTTGGGGGGGGGGGGGGCAGGTTTATTTTGCCCTGGGGCCCCATTGTTGCTGAAACCGGCCCTGTCTGGAGGACTCGTACATGCACACGGACAAGGATATTGCTCTCCGGTTGATGGATGCATGTGACTGTGGTGTGTATGGGTCTGGGTGTGTATGGGGGTTGAGGTGCAGTGCTCCATTATTTAGTCAGCTCAGCTTTCCAGGCTACTTTCACACTAGCACGTCGCATCATGGTACTCTCCCCCACTGCAGTGACCATTAATGTCAATGAGACAGGCCACAGTACCCACAGTGTGATGGAAGTGGTTCAAGCAACGGCAGAGGCTTCAGTATATTGCCGATTGGTACTGCACGGCTTATTATTGCTTGAATCCAATTTTTGTATCCAATTAGCTCCATGCTAATTTCTTTGAGGGGTGGGGGGGTCCGCTGTGCTACTTTGAATGGGAAGGCAGTGTGCTGTCTTTCTTTTGCAGCTTGGAAAGATGGTCATTGGATGCTCTCAAAGGCGACCAAAAAGACAGGGAAAGGGGGGAGCGCATTTGGTTTTGAGTTTGACAGCTGTGGCCTAGCATAAGGCATGGTTTTTAAGGTATCAGCATTCTGATTTTTTTTTTTGTGCAATGTAAACGTAACTACTACCTGTATCCATTGTCTTCCTCTGCCACTCATTGAAATATTTTGTAAGATATGGAGTTGGACTTGCCTATGCTTGAATTCCACCAGGAGATAAGTGTACAGATGTCTGAATAGCCCAGGAAACTGTAGGAAGGTTGGACTTTGTTACTTCCGGATTGAGAAATGTAAAGGAGTTTCTCAGACATGAGTGATGGCTCAGGCCTGTGGCCTCTTGCACAACATAGGAATGAAACGCTCTGGAGATCCTCTCTCTGAATTATGGACAGTCCTTGTTATAAGAGCTCATGGGGCACACCAGGGTTCACCACAGAATCCAGTAAGCTAGTTTACTTGCTGCTAGACTGGCTGATCAGACTGATTGCTGTGTTTTGCAGTGAGATCTTTTGATCTACTATAAGCTTTAGGGGCCCTTTCACATTTAGTCCATTGCATTGCTACACACTTATATTTTAATGGGGCTTTCACATTAAGTTGGGAGAACAGGGTTCCGATGCTGTAACACACTGCATGCTGTCTGTGAACTGGGTACGCCTGCATTTACAGTGGCAGTGAGGCATACTTTCATTGTACTGTATGCCTCACTGTATGGTCGCACTGCAACGGGTACCGCACAGAGTGACTATTGTGCTAAGCTGTGCTACGATCTTAACGCAACTTACATAGTGTGAAAGGGTCCTTAACAGGAACTGGAAATTTTATATGCATTTGATAGAACATTGTTTTTCATGAATTATAATTAGTTTTGTAAGGAAAAAAAAAAATATTGCAATTTTTTTCAGACACAAAAACCAAAAACTGCTGCACCATTTTCTAGATTCTCCTTTCCTCCTCGGCAATCTGCAGCTGCATTGCCTCTCCCTGAGTCGGTCTTAAACCATGACAATCAGTAGGGAGCTTACATAATAATTGCTTTTCCCCATTCATGCCCATGTGACTAAGGGTGCATACACACATACAATTTTGATTGGCCGATAACAGACCAATTTAACCACCTCCATGTAGTTTTAGGACCAACAGATTTTGAATGCTATGAGCAGATTATGTAGGTAAACCCTCATACTACATGGATGTGGTAAAATTGACCAATCAAAGATGGATGTGTGTATACACCCTAAAGGAGGTAGTTTTGTGGGCAGATTGGGAGTGAGCAGGCAGCTGTCAGTTCTCATTCCATTTTGCAAAAATTACAGTGCTTTTTACAAAACTTTTTATGCATCATTACATTAACAGGACCTTTTTTTTTATTCAAATTAAAACACTAGTTTTCTCAGGAAATAATTCAGTAGTCTACTAAAAGTTGTTACATTAGATTCTGCTGTTGTAGTTCAGATATCACTATGTAAATGTTTAGGATCTGCATCACATTTTCATGTTGACATCAGATTCACTTTGTGAATTATGAAGCAAATGTTATTATGAATTAAGGGCTTGTTTACACTGCAGGCGTTTGAGGCTTCTTTTCGCCCGCCTGCCGTTTTTAAAAACGCCCCCAGACGGCGTGGACAATGAATGTCTATGTGAAGGTTCATATCAGCGCGGGTCATTGTATTTATTCTTTTCCGGGTCAAAGAGTTCACTTCCTGACTTGTTCAAAACCGCTCGCAAAAAATGCTTAGAAAACCCGCTAAGCACAAAAACGAGTCACCCACCCAAGCACCGGGAATCGAAAACAAAATGCGCGTCAAATGCCCAACGCGGACGGACACACAAATGGAACGCACTTGAATAGGATAGGTGAAGATATGGAGTAATATAAGACTTAATTTTAATAAGAAATTCAAAAGCACTCAGTGACAATAACCTAACAAAAAAGAGGCTCAGAAGTGGTGGAGGATAGCGGATCTGCATTCATTTTGTAGCCAAAAAGCAGATGTTTTTACCTAAATCCAACATGTTTCGCCCCCTGCAGTGGGGGACTGTCAGGGGTGACAGTGCAGGTGCGAAACACACATTAAAAAACAAATCTTTATTTATTTAAAAGTTAGTCGCATATGTATAGCCCTACAGCCACAGATTAGGCTTATGTGTCTGAACTAAGCATGTATTCTCCCCCCTCCCTGTCCACCAACTAGAAAGTTTGACTATCAGTTGCAGACCTTGTGCAGGTTTCATAAACACCTTGCCACTGCAGTCATATAAAGTCAAAGTTCTCTCAATCAGAAAGTGAAAGAATGAAGCTGTTTTATGATGTTTGTTCTTAACAGCAGCTTTGTCATTTCAGCCTCAGGGACAAGTAGGGGAAGTGCAGTATCATACATTTATGAAAACTGATATATCTTGAGGAAAGTCCCACAGGTCATAAAATACAAGGCAACCCAGTTTTCCAGGTCCTTTGAATCATTTTAAATTAATGGTTCAGGTTTGACAGCTCTGATCTATGCAAGTCCTCTCATTTGGTTTAATTAGTGTGGTATTGTTTGGTTGTGTTTGGCCTTCTAAACATTTTATATGTTTAAGAAATGCAGATTTGCTTCCTTCATCTGTCATTTAGAGACTAGATCTGATCCTCTAAGGTTATACTTTTCATTTAAACTTCTGTGTCTGGCATGCTTTTCACATACTGTATGTCAATGCAACACAAAAGAGGGGATTTATTCAGAAGATTTGTTCAATGCTTTTACCGGTATGTTCTTTTGATTTCACATATCTGGTCTATGGATTAAAGAGAACCTGAAGTGAGACGAATACTGAATCTATCATCTTCATTCTGTAATAAACCATGCCATTTGCCTGATCTCTGTGCTGATGCTCTGCTTCAAACTTCTTAAAGAGGAGCTGTCAGCCATACTATGCCAGATAAAACAACGGCATATATAAGTAGATGAATACTAGCTCTACTTGCATAACGTGTATTGCAAGGTCCAAGTGTTGATTTCAGTGAACTTTATAAAATAAAAAAAGATAAAAGGAGAGAATTCTGTTCACTGGCAGGGGCCATCTTTACTCCCTCCAGCTGAAGCCAATGGTGAGGTCATTTCCTCCCTTACTCCCCCCTCCTCCCTACACCAATAGCAAGCGTTGATTGTAAATGCAGGGAATCCCTAAGGAAATGGTAGCAGGGATGGGGGTCCCCATGGATGCGATGCGGTGGTGGCAGCCACTGCCCACATGAATTAGTGGAGATGCCTGTCGGGCTGGAGTGTGGGGAGGGGGCAGGCACGGACAGTCATGGGAGGCAGCCAATCAGAGGAAAAGGAGTGAGAGTGACACAGGCTGCAGCCAATCAGGCTGAACTAGCTATGTGTGCAGAAACTTTATTATGCATTGCCGTTGTGCATTGCCTTTTTAGCATTCCTTTTATATGATCAACAGATAGAAATAGAGAATTGATTTTGTTTTTCATGCCTAACAGTTACTCTTTAAGTCACTGGCCCTGAATGAGCATGCAGGACTGATGCTGGCTACAAGCTTGTTGCAGGTTCAAGCACGTTGCATTCAATAAACAACTTACCAGTAAACAAGCCTTATGTTTTAGTCCATCCCCCTAACAATAGGAGGGAAGGTTTGCAAGGAAAATTGTAGACCAAAAGGTATTCAAACTGCCACTCCAAGGACTATAAAAGTATAAATTGTATTATTGAGCAACTAGTTGTAAAACATTCTTAGATACCTAACCCTTAAAAACAACACCATTGGAAATTTCGTGGAGCGCTCCCACTCACTTCCTGCACACCTGTACTCATCACATTTGCCCACACATACATAGTTTGGAATGATTTTCAATAATGTCCACTCTGCTGAAGTAGCCAAAGCTTAAACCACAGGTTCCGATGACCGTACTCTGTTACCAGCAGCGCAAATGACAAAATGACCATATGCATTGCAGCATTTTGGTAAAGAGGTGATTTTTGCTCCCTTCAACAAGAATTGCAGCACAAGTGACCGTACATGTTGCATGAAGCATTTTGGTAAGGACAATGATGTGGTTCTCATTCCCTTAAACAAGAATCACAAAGTACAATCATCTTTAGCCAGTTCCAGATCCCTGCATCACATGTATACAGCTCTGAAAGCTTCACTTCAGCATCAGGGACGTATACTGTATATACTCAAGTATAAGCCTCATTTTTCAGCACAAAAAATGTGCTGAAAAGTTACCCCCTTGGCTTATATGCGAGTCAGTGGAGCAGAACACATGGTGGAGCAGGTTTTGTTACTGGTCCCTTGCTGTGTCTGTGCCCCCCACACCCTGCAACATGGTGTGCAGAGTGCGCTGCTCAGTACTACCTGTGTCCCCTGGCTTGTGGAGCAGAGCGTGCGAGTAATGTGTCAGCGGTGCAATGATCAGGGATTCTTTGTGTGGCAATCGCTGTGTATCATTTCTATGACACCATGTAGTGGGGCCTTTAGACACAGCTGTATCATGGTTGGGGCACATCTGGCTATGGGGATGGAGGCTGACTTGTACTGGGGGCTCGTCTGGTTACTGTGGAGGGGGCTTATATGTGCTTACATGTGAGTCACGATTTCCTGGTTTCTGGGTGAAAAATGGGTACCTCGGCCTATACTCTGGTCGGTTTATATGAGGGTATATGTGTCCTCTTTTGTTTTGGTGCACTGCATGCGGTGGTGCGCCCCTGACGCCATCCTGTTGGACACTGATTGGTGAATGGGAACGTGTTCACAAAGCCGATTAAAGCAGTAGGATTAGCCATACTATGCCAGGGAAAAAAACACATATATAAGTAGATAAATACTTGATCTACTTACATAACACATGTATTGTACTGTCCACATTTTGATTTCGGTGAATGTTTTATATAGTAAATAAAGAGCATTCTGTTCCTGGTAGGAACCATGTCTTTTGCCCACATTTTAGGTTAAAGCCTGATGTTATTTCTGCCCTTTACTTGTTTTTCTTTTCTCCTCCAATCGCTGAGTCACCTTAGCCTTATTTGTAAACACAAGCAGGGCATCATGTTTCAGATAGGCAGCTGGGCAGGGAAATAAATGGAAGAGGAGGAATATATTCTAGATAAAAAGAACTCCCAGCACGCAACTGTTTGGCACTGACTATTAAAGGGCCAGTGCTCCTTAAAGGGAAGGTTCAGGGTTAGTAAAAAATAAAAATCCACTTACCTGGGGCTTCCTCCAGCCCGTGGCAGGCAGGATGTGGCCTCGGCGCCGCTCCGCAGGCTTCCAGTGGCCGACCTGACCTGGCCAGGCTGGCTGCCAGGTCTGGCTTCTTCTGCGCTCCATTCTGCGTTTCACGCAGGCGCGCTGTTGTCATCAGACATCCTCCGGGCTGTACAGCCCGGAGGTTGTCCGATGATGTCATCACGCCCGCGTGAAACGCAGAATGGAGCGCAGAAGAAGCCCGACCTGGCAGCCAGCCTGGGCAGGTCAGATCGGCCACCGGAGACCACCGGGAGCCTGCGGAGCGGCGCCGAGGGCACATCCTGCCTGCCACGGGCTGGAGGAAGCCCCAGGTAAGTGGATTTTTTTTTTTTTTTTTTTTACTAACCCTGAACCTTCCCTTTAAGTATGTGATGACTCCAAATCATAACAGCAGAAAAAGTAAACCTGTGATTTTAAAATATAAAAAAAAACTGATACTTGCCTCTGGAGAGGGGAAGCCTCTGGATCCTAATGAGGCTTCACCTGTCCTCCTCCTCAGCTAGCCCGGTCCAGCACTGGCAACCCCCGACCACAACAAAAACAGTGGCTCGCACCTGCGCAGTAGAGTGGACCTGTTCGGGTTCTGCTATTTCCACCATGGGGCAAGGGCCCGTGTTCGTGGACATTCAGGGGTCCCAACGCTGGGCAGGGCTTAGGGGAGGATGTGGGAAGCTTCTCTAGAATTCGGAGGCTCTTCCCTCCCAAGGTAAGTACCCACTAGGGGCACTTTTTTCACTTCAGGGCCACTTTAAAGCCACAACACAATATGACAAGATGATCACAGCCTTGTTACTGTGAATATATCCCAATTAAAAGCAGTGTTAATTGAAAGGTAAAGATTATTATTTTTAAATAAGAAAAATAAGAGGTGAATAGTGTATGTGTAAATAGTGAGCTTTGTTTAATGGCAGATACCAAAAAACATTTATCTATAGAAATATGCTTAATTGGGTACGTTTTCATTAACCCTAGTTATTCAAATCGCACACGTTTGGTATCCTAGAAGGAACGTGAGAACATGTCCTAACACTTTCCCTCCCCTAATAATTGGTTTAGTTCGGCTTTAAAACAAACCTGAGCTAAGTTTTCCTCAAATTCATAGTCCGTCCGTATTGTACCAACAGAACTTGGGGCCAGTCCACCTTGCATTTTACCACTGAGGAAAGCGGCAGACAAATGGACATGCAAAAATGCCCATGCTTTCCCACATATTCATTGCAGTACTGTCCATTCAGTCCGCTGCTGAAAATACCAACCTGTACAATTTTACCAGCTAGTGGATTGCCTTACCATTCATCTTATTAATGTCACACCTCTAACAGACTCTGCAACAGACCCTTAGGGCCCTTTTCCACCAGCGCGTTTGCGCTGGCTGAATCGCAAAACCGCAAACCGCTAGCGATTTTACAATCGCTACAGTTTGCTTTTTAACATAGGAATCGCGGTAGGTCATTTCCACTACCGCGATTCGCTTTTGTCGGGAACGCGAACGCGCGGCGGAGCGATAATTGCCGCGATTTTGCTATGCAGTGCATAGCATAGCAAAATCGCGGCCGCAAACGTCGGGGGAATCGCCGGTTTTGCGATTCAGCAATCGCTAGCGTTCAGCATGAACGCTAGCGATTGCAGGTGGAAAAGGGCCCTTACAGTGCATCTGTACAATATAGTACTTTTTTTTTTTTTCTCTTTGGTTCATCTGATAAACAAAGGAAGAGTTACTGGTCAAATTGTTTCACTTTTCTATATAGTCAAGAGAAGCCCAGAGGAAACCGAGAAAGATTTGGAAATTCAATAGAGCGTGTTTGTGCCATGTGACCTATTTATTTTCTTTGCTTAGATTTGCTAAGTGTGAACATTTTCTTTTCTAGGATTCCCCTTTGTTTGAATTGATCAAGCAAACTTGGGATCGCGAAGGATTACCAGATCAGGCAGAAATAGCCAGCACAGCACAACAGCCCTCACAGCACAACCCCACTGCTGCAGATCTGTAAGTCCATAATGTTGTTTTCCTGCTTGACAGTTTAGCCGTTCTTTAGGACAGAAACTACTTTATGAATAGAATGTTAACAGCATTTAGATTTTCCAGTTTTACACTTTAACATTTCGGTTTCTGTAGATATCCTGGCTTTCTATGTATGTTTTTGCTGTCCATTAGCTGAATTCCGGGCTGTGCTTCTGTCTAATTTATGTGGGCATATGTATGAATTCATAATCCTTTTCATTTGTAAAGCATGACAGGGCTGTGCCTGGAATTCGATTTGGCACATACAGGACTCAAAGCAGGAGATGCATAATATACACACTAAACAATATACATTAGAGAGGCAGTCATTCAGTATGACATAGACATAGTTAATCAATAACACCAAAAAGGGGGTTGGGCCTGGAGGTGGGAGGGTGTGGAGAGAGTTCAAGAGGCTGACAGCAGTAGGAAATAGATGTTACTATGACTTGAGGTCTTTGTGGAGATGGTCCAAAACCTCCGGCCTGATGGCAGCCGACTGAGAAAGCCGTGGCCTGGATGTGAGGGGTGATTAGCAATCATCAGCGCTCTGGAGCACAGTCTGGAGTTATAGAGAAGGTCATTTGGGGGAAGAGGTTTCCCAATGATCCTCTCTGGTGATCTGATGACCCTCTGTAGCTTGTATGTGTTGCTAGTGGAGGAGCTGGCGTACCAGACCAGGATGGAAGTACAGAGGACAGACTCTGTAGTGGCGGAGTTGAAGCTTGTCATATTTTGTAAACCTTATGCAGTGCAGTTTGTACTTTTATTTGTGGTGCATGGCCATTGGAAATAACGAACACTTGTTAAACGAAGTAATGTTTCTGAAGTGTCTGTCTGTTTTAATTCTCAGCTATCTGTCACCTTCGAGAGCTACACAGCACGGTGCCGGATCTAATGCACCTGCAGTGGCCAGTACAAATGGACAGACTCCTCCTCCACTCCAGCCCCAGCAGAGGTCTACCTCACTGTCTGTGTTTTACAAGAAAGGTACAAGCATCAGATGAATATGTGAATAGATCCTTTTTTATTTTACCTGTAGCAGCCTGACCGTTCCATTCCTATACCATTAATCCATGCAGAGTTATTTGAGGATTGAATGACATACCTTTTCTCCAGTGACTGTTATTGGAATTGGGCGTCCTATTCAGTCGTTTTTGTAAATGAACTGTTGCATAGGTTAGGAGAGGGCGGGGTTTGAAGATCCTGTGACACTTTGCTTTCCGGTACCGTGGAGACTGTGTGCTGATGGAGATGCTGGCAAAGCCTCTGGAAGTGAACAAAGGCCTAGATGACATCATCACAGTGTGGTTATACTGCATCTTAACTAGGAATGGTGTACTGCACAAGCTCATATGATACCTGCAAGGCAGTTAATCATTTTATTAGGCCTTTTTATAATGCCAGTCCACCCTTGCAGACCTCCAACCTCAAAAGTGACCTAAATTTAGACTTTAGGTCTTTAAAGGAAACCTAAACCGAAAAAAAGTGTTTCACCTACCTGGGGCTTCTACCAGCCCCATGCAGCCATCCTGGGCCCTCGCAGTCACTCATGCCTCTTCCGGTCCCCTGCTGCCAGCTAGTCTAGTTTTTGCCGACTGGGAGTCGGCCGACCGCCATGCATACCTTTTTACTCATTCCCGCTGGTGCAGGAAGCTATCGCGGACATTAACACGTACATTTTTTATGCGTTACGAGTGCCATGCGTAAAATTTTACGCATTGCACCCGTAACACATAAAAATGTATTTGTTATTGTCCGCGATAACATTAATATTTTGTTCACAATGTTCTTCATTGAACAGAAACAAGAAGGAATACAGCCAGATAAAATTCCCAAACGGGATGAACTTTAATCATAGTTTTACATACTTGGCAATTTACCTCTGCATATAACATGTTTTATTTATAAAGTTATCTGCCCATGCTTGTCACAGAACACACAGTAATAGTAAATAATCTAAACTATCAGGTATAAGATCTAAGATCTTCAATTCTTCCCAGTTGAAATTATATTTATGCAACAAATCCTTAATAAAGAGATAAACTGGTCTGTGGGAAGATCCAGCTTCAGCCAGTAAAAGGCAAATTACCGATTTCCCTGCATTAATGAAAAGTATAATTTCTTAAATGCTTTGGGAACTTTGTCATTGGTTGCTCAAAGTTGGGAGCTGTTGTCATTGATAAGCCTGTGGGCTGGTTAAATATGGCCCAGATCACTTACTGTAGAGCAGCCTTTCTCAACCTTTGTACCCTTGAGGAACCGTGCAAACAATTTTTTTATCTCGAGGAACCCTTGCATTTATTTTGCAGTAGGCATGATCTTTAACCACTTGATGACCCACCCTTTACCCCCCCTTAAGGACCAGCGCTGTTTTTACTGATTTGTGCTGGGTGGGCTCTGCAGCCCCCAGCACAGATCAGGTAGCAGGCAGAGAGATCAGATTGCCCCCCTTTTTTTCCCCCCTATGGGGATGATGTGCTGGGGGGGTCTGATCTCTTCTGCCTGCTGGGTGATGCGGGGGGGTGGGCACCTCAAAGCCCCCCTCCGCGGCGAAATTCCCCCCTCCCTCTCCTACCTGCTGCCCCCCCCCCCCCCCCCCCGGCGATCGAGGCTGCACTGGACGCTATCCGTCCTGTGCAGCCAGTGACAGGACGTCCCCTGTCACATGGAGGCGATCCCCGGCCGCTGATTGGCCGGGGATCGCCGATCTGCCTTACGGCGCGTACAAATGTAAACAAAGCGGATTATTTCCGCTTGTGTTTACATTTAGCCTGCGAGCCGCCATCGGCGGCCCGCAGGCTATTCACGGAGCCCCCCGCCGTGAATTGACAGGAAGCAGCCGCTCGCGCGAGCGGCTGCTTCCTGATTAATTAGCCTGCAGCTGGCGACGCAGTACTGCGTCGCTGGTCCTGCAGCTGCCACTTTGCCGACGCACGGTATAAGCGTGCGGTCGGCAAGTGGTTAAAAGTATGTGTGACTGTTTTTCACTACCCCCTATTACACTGCCACTCATTAAGTACAATTTAGTGCTTATTTTGACAGTACTCCCCATTATAATGTGCTCTGTTATACTTCTCCCCCACGATGGGGGAAAATGCCAAGGAACCGCTGCAGAGTCCCCAAGGAACCCTGGTTGAGAAAGCCTGCTGTAGAGTATGTGATTTTCTGCAGTTTCAAAATACATGAAGTAAATCATCTCTGTGTCAAAATCTCAACATTTCAGTAAAAAGTATCCATGTGTGAAGCATTGTTCTTACTTACCTCTGATTACTAAGCTACATTTAAGTACATTAAAGGGCCATGCTTGCTTTTGTACCAGACAGAGCATCTGCAATTAAATTTGGTTTTACAAATGTGCTTAATTGACCAGCAGTTCAGCTTACTGTAAGATGGTTCATACACACGACTGTCTACAAGTATTACAGCCCAGAACTCTGGAAGTCTGAGCTGCAAGAAATGATTAGTGAAGAACTGAATTAAGATGAACCACATTAGGAGCTTACATACAGATAAAAACCAGGGGAACCACCATGTTTTTGAAGTCAGGCTGTACAAATAATTTGAGCCCAAATTTTTTTAGTGTTTCATTTAGGAGATCCTCTATAATTGTGGCCCTCCCAGCTTCATATATAGAGGCGGCCTGACTTTTCCATCTTGGAACCTGATAGTCTTAATGCACTATGGGACCACTACCCTTCCTTGTTTTTGGTGCCAATTTTCTGTGGGAGGGGATTTAAGCTTGTTATATATTTTCTTTTCAAACATGTCTGTCTCTGTCTATGACTGACCGCCTCAGCCATTGTTGCCTGTCCTGCTTTTGACTACTAGGGATGGTCAATGAGATGCAAATGATGTGGAGTTGATGCAGTATTATGCACATTTTGTATGCAGCTTTAAAATGAACCAATCAAATCCTGCTGAGGTAAAATTTGATAGGTCCATTTTCAAGCTGCATTCACCACTTAAGTACCAGCAGTCTCTGCCCCCTTAAGGGCCAGAGACCGTTGGTACAGAAACGTCCAAATGTCGGCGAATTGTCACACATACCCGCCACACGTCGGGACCCTGGGCCACCCACTCTGCCATCTGTATGATGGCATAGTTCCTGTGAGCTGATCAGGAGCCGCTTTTATTGGCTCTTGACCGTGTCTTTCAATGTAAGCCAATGGTAATTGCTTACTTTGAAAGGCACGGCCAGTAGCCAATGAAATCGGCTCCTGACCCACTTATAGGAACTCTGCAGTCATAGAGACTTCAGAGCAGAGTGAGCTGCCATGGGATACGGCGGGGGGAGACAGTGGCAAAAACGGCGGATACGCGCAGCGTCAGTGAGTTGAAATCTATGCTCTGGCAGCCAGATTAGCAGCAAAACAGGGCGTAGATTTCAACTATCTTGGTCCAAAAGTAGTTAATTTGCGCATAAAATTTGCATTATCCTACATCAACTCAACAAAATTATTTGCATCTCATTGACCAATCCCTATTGACTACTAATAAAGAGGGGATTTTTATTGGAGCCATTGGTGTGTTTCAGATTTGCTTCTACTTCCAGTGTGGATCTCCATATAGAGAAAAATATTTGTCTGAACAGCTGTGCCATTTTATGCAGAAAGTCTTGCTTTGTCTCTTGCTTTGATTGCGCTCATGCAGGCCAGTCTTGTTGCAACAAACTGTGTTAAGAATTATATACTTAGAATTTTCTGCAGTCCATAACATTCACAATCTGCCTACACTGATTGTATAGAATATAATGTAATAAAGTATATGAGGCACATATGGCCGGAGGCAGTAAAGTTGCAGTTTGGACGGAGCATTACCATTGCAACATGAGCGTTACCATAGCAATGCGGGCGATGACCTAATGTGCGATGCTAAGGGTTAATGGCCGGTCCTCCCCAAGTGCTAGTAACGTTAAAATTGCCATACGCTCCCTCTGTATGACAACTTTACTGGACTTTACTGCACCAGGCACATCATTTCATGCGTAGTAAAGCTTGCTGCCCAATCACTTATAGCCTTTGTTGTATACTATTGGTGTTGACTGATCTGCAATTTTCTATGTTGTCTAGTGTATCGATTGGCATACTTGAGGTTAAACAGCTTGTGTTCCAGTCTGTTATCTGACCACCCGGAGCTTGAGCAAATTATCTGGACTCTTTTCCAGCATACGTTACAGTATGAATATGAACTGATGCGGGACAGACACTTAGACCAGGTAATGATCTGCAATATCTACAATGCACACACTTCTATACCATAGTATATTAGCTTCTTCTTATTTCTGGTGTATGTCTGCTCAGCACTGCACAATACTGTTGTGTGAGTGTACAAAGTCTAATCAAAATATTCCTTTTATAAACTGCTTTTTTATTTTTATTTATAAATGCCTTTGTATTCTTCCCAGTTGTTTTGACTCGTGTATAGTTTCAGAATTAGATAAGCTGCTTTGTTGCGGTAGCTTCCAGCATTTAGCATACAATCATTGGAAGATATCTTTCGTGTTCCATAAATACATTTGTTCTCTTGAATGTCTCATTTGGCCAGTTGTGTCATATCATCTTTGGATATCTGTATGATTAAATATTTAAAAGAAAAATACTCCAGGCTATTGTTTTCTTTCCAGTTACCATCATGCGATCTGTTAGCACGTTTCATTTGTTCCTTTGTCTTGTAGATCATGATGTGCTCTATGTACGGCATTTGTAAAGCAAAGAACGTTGATCTTCGATTTAAGACTATTGTTACAGCATACAAGCAACTCACAAATACAAACCAAGAGGTAAAACATTTTATGAATTTCCATTTATTTCAACACCTACAGTATATCAATTCTTTGTTGTGATTCCTGAGGATAAATGCATCATTCATCACATACTGAGACTTTTATATTCCGTGCACCAATACAATCTTCTCATGGTTACTGTTAAATAACTGCTTACATCTCCCATAGCCAGCCTTGGAGTCATATCTTATAAAGTACATCAGCTCACTTTTATAGTCATGAGTAGGCTGACTTTATGCATCCTTGTGGAATGTAAACACAATGTGCCCTATTTATTAAATCAGACAACTGATGCTAAGCAGTGTACAGTACATTGATGCCATGGCCTTCCTAGCAAATGGCAGGCTGCAAGGCAGAGCTGCTATCCACTCAGGCCAATTCATAAAACAAAATATACCTGTTTGAGGATTGTATCACAACACAAATTGAAGTCTTTTTCAAGTGTCGTAGTCTGAATGCTCACCCAGATATCACCAGAGCACTGCTCAGGAGGCAATGGATGGCTGCCCCAAGCAAGTGATTGATTCTTTGCTGGTGAGACCATTGGTTCAGTGTCCATGGGATTGTTCCAAGGGAAACTGGGAAGAAGATGGGGAACCCTGCAGTATAGAGAAGTCATAGTAGATGAGAAATCAGGGGTCAGGGCTGGCAGATGACAAGCAGGATGAAGAAGAGTCAAAGGTCTAAGTGGGCAGCAGACTGGCAAGGTCAGGTCAGAAGCTGAGTCTGGTGTCTGAGTAACAGATTGTAGTAAATAGATCGTAATAAAGACCAGCTTGATTTTAAACAGAAGCAGAGATCAGGCATAGTTGAGGAATCATGAGTGATTAACATGAGTGGAGATTAGTAGTCATGAAAACAGTCATTAACAGGAAAATAGATCAAAAGTAGCAAGCTGGGTCATTTACAGGAGTGGAGATCAGGAGAAGCCGTACAAGCCACATCATAGACTGGAATGGAGAAGGTTAGCCAAACAGGCCAGGGTCACAAAAGGAATAAATAATGAGCACAAGGAACAGCGAATAGAGCCCAGTGCTGTCAGAAGGGGGTTTATTTAGTAATCAGACTAGCACTTCTGGCTTCCACACACCTACATGTAAAATCTGATGCAACAATGCACATATGTGTGCACACACCCCCTGTGCCCACATGACCATGCAGTTGATGGTGGAACTCTGCAAGATGTTAAGGATGATAAACCGCTTCTAGGACAGTAGTCCTTTATTTGATAGTATTAGTCTTATTTTTTTTTATTTTTTTAAATCAAAGGTCAAACCTTTAAAAGGAACCTGAGGTGATAGTGATATATTTATTTCGTGTTACCCTCCCTAGCAGTACTGACTGATATACACATCAATACAAAACCTGCTGTGAACAGTATTGACATGCATACACATCAATACTCTCCTGCACTGTATACTAGACCTTTGCTTGACACATTTTGGCAAGTTTCAGGAAAAAATAGTCATGGAAATTAAGTGGATCACTTTTTGCACAGAACTCCTGGGGAAACGCCAGGGAGGTTTAAACAATAACAATTGTGTGCCAGTCCTGCTAATTTTTCTATCATTAGTAGTGTCATATGCTGGATACACACAGTGCGTTCCCGCACTCGATGCGCACATCGATTTGCGTCGACCCGATTATTTCCGAGCACATTTCGATGATTGTTAGGTCGATTTACATGTAAAGTATGCCAAATCGACCTAATGATCCATCGAAACGCGAATCGGACATGTCGGAAATAATCGAGTCGAAGCGAAAATCGACAGGCGCATAGAGTGCGGGAACACACTGTGTGTATCCAGCATTAAACACACATCTTAAACAAGCATGTGGCTAATCCAGTCAGACTTCAGTCAGAGCACCTGATCTGCATGCTTGTTCTGGGTCTATGGATAAGCAGGACATCCAGGTAATGTGCTTTGTTTAAAATAAAATAAATATAGCAGCCTCCGTATACCTCTCACCTCATGTTCCCTTTTAAAGGTAATCATACGTGTATATATTTTTTGTTTATTATGCTTATTTTTATTTAGTATTATAATATGAATTTTAATTTGCTTCATTAGAAACCTATAAAATATTTAAATGGAAGAAAAAAAAATCCCTTTTTATGCTGCTCCTGCCCTCTGTCTACTAAAACATTTAACTTTTATAGTGTTGATTTATGGTTGCAGTAAACAAGTCTCTAACATTACAAGAGCAAATAAGTAGCTCCGGTTCCTTGTAGAGCTACCTTATTGTTAGTGCAGGGCAGCAAAGCAAGGCACCAAGGCTTTGTGCTGATAACAGAACTTGGCAGTCAAACCAGATAGGTGGGATATCACATTTTCATTTGAAGTAATTGTTTTTCTTTATTAAATCTTTTACAAGCCTATTTTTTACTATTAAACCTAATAAATAGAAAACAGATCCCTATACACCACACTTCTTTCTCTAGCTGAGCACAGCTGTGTCACTGGACCAGTTTATTACATTTTTCTTGCATCATTAGGATAAAGCGTTTAAATGACTTCACTCAGACATCCCCCAATTCAGTAAAATACTATTCACTATCCTAGAGCTTGTAACCAGGCCTTTAACATGTTTAAACAGTTTGTCAAAATCTACTTCTAAAAAAGGCAGGGCTGTGGAGTCGGAGTCGGGGCAATTTTGGGTGCCTGGAGTCTGGAAAAAATGCACCGACTCCTAATGAATTTAAACTGTAATTAAAATAGAAAATATGATAAAATGTTCTATTTCTTAGATAATGGTCATCATAAATAATTTATACATACAGTAATAGCTGTGCTTAGTCCACAAAAATGAAATAAACCAATCAAAATCAGTTACTTGTGCTGCTTCAATAAAGTATTTTTAAAGTCAGATATACTGTACACATCTGATTGTGACTGTATATATGATGTGTACACAGGAATCTCTTATATATATAAGAAACAACATCTATGCAGTAAGTATAAAGCCTTTGGTTTGGTGACTACGAATTAAATGGTACCTGAGAAGGATGAAAAGAAAAGTTTCTATACATACCTGGGGCTTCTTCCAGCCCCCTTCAGGCTAATCAGTCCCTCGCTGTCCACCTCCACCACCTGGATCTTCTGCTATGAGTCGTGGTAATTCAGCCAGTCAGCGCAGTCCGGCCGCATGCCTGATAGATGTTCTTTGTTCCGGTTTGTACCTTTTACAAGTACTCTTACCAAGGACTAGTTTTAGTCTATGACTAAAGGGAATAAATATGTCAGTCTCCATATCCTTCTCACTTCAGTTGTCTTTTAAAATTCCTAAGCATTGGCAGTTAAGAGACGAATTTCATGTTACATACTTTCAATCAACAAGATTGTAATATGCTAATTAGAGGAGTCTGAATCAGTGGAATCCTAAACTGAGGAGTCGGAGTCAGTGGATTTTTGTACCGACTCCACAGCTCTGAAAAAAGGTACCTACTGCAGTTATTATCCAGTTTTTGTAGGTCTTCCTCACTTTTGTGATTATATATTTATTTTATATTTATTGTCCAGTAAAACAGAATGTACTGATACTTTATAAATCAAGTTTGATTATAAAGGTTGATGTATGTTGCCAATGGTATTTTACAAAAACAAATGTTTTATTTTACAGACATTCAAGCATGTTTTGATCCGTGAAGGAAAGCATGACTCAATCATAGTGTTCTATAACTTGGTGTTTATGCAGAAGTTAAAAACCAACATTTTGCAGTATGCTTCAACACGGGTGAGAATCAGTTTGTTTACTAGCAGTTTTGTTATTTTGTCTCACTTCTATTGGCTGCTGAGTACCTGATCATTTTTTATGCAGTTATTCCAGTTATGATTTAGATGGTGTTCCTCTGGAGTGCCAAGCATGGTTTTATAGAAAGAAAGCTAGGTTATGTTTTATACCCTTGTTGGCACAAGGCAAATTCTAATAGCAGTTGAAACACACACACACACACACTCACACCCGCCATCGATGTACTCCCAACCTGCCGGCGATCGAGCAAAATCATCTGCACGGACGGATCTACTGGAACGATAGATTTCGGACGGCAATCCATCGTTCTGTCAGCGTTTGCGCAATGATTTCACAGCAGATTCGATCACAGTGATAGAATCTGCTGTATGTCGGCAGGAAAATCGTTAGGTGTATGGGACCCTTAAGATGGAAAAGGCCATCCAAGAGGTTTACAATAGCAGCCAAGGCAATCCCAGAGCAAAAAGATGACCCTGCCCCAAAGACCAAAGCGGGATTGCATTGGCTGTTACTGTAAATACCTCCTTGAATGGCCTTTTCCATGTAGGAGAATTAGTATTATTGTTGGTTCCACTTTACTATTAGGGCTGGTTCAGATGGGCGTTTTTGTGGCGTTTAACGCGGCGTTTCAGACACAGCGTTTTTTGGGATCTACTGCCATCCCATGCAAGTGAATGGGAGCGTTTAGAGCTGGCTTTTGCAGGCTTTCATGAAAGCCTGGCGGTAGATCCCGGGGTTGCGTCTACTCTCGAAAGCAACATGCTGCTTTCAGAGGCGGTAAACGCCAGGAAACAATAGCAGAGACCAGAACTGCTAGCCTTGAACGCTTCCCAAAAGCCTTAAAAAGCCAGCTTTTAAACGCTGGCGTTTGAACGCAAAGCCAAGCGAAAGCTCAGCAGACGCCCGTGTGAACCAGCCCTTAAACAGTTTGTGCTTATAAAAGGGTGAGTGGAGTTCAGTTGACCATCTAATGCATAAAAAAAAAAGACATTCCAGAAGATATCGCTTTTGGTGAAAACTGGGCAGATTTCTTTCAGCCAAGGAGTTAAGGTAGCCATACACTGGTCGATTTGCCATCAGATTCGACCAACAGATAGATCCCTCTCTGATCGAATCTGATCAGAGAGGGATCGTATGGCTACCTTTACTGCAAACAGATTGTGAACCGATTTCAGCCTGAAACCGTTCACAATCTGTGGTGGTGGTGCTGCCGCCGCTCCCCCCGCCCGCATACATTACCTACTCCGCTGGTGCGACTGCCCCCGGTCACCGCTGCTCCGTCTACGCTCTGGTCTCCAGGTCCAGCATGTTTTACTTCTTCCTGCCCGGCAGGAAGTTTAAACAGTAGAGCGCCCTCTACTGTTTAAGCTTCCTACCGGGCAGGAGGAACTGAAGCATGCCGGAGACCAGCGCGGACACGGAGCAGCGGTGACCGGGGGTAGTCGCGCCGGCGGAGCAGGTAATGTATTGCCGCTCTATTGCGCCGGGCGTCGGGCACTCGAACGCCGCTAGCGACGCGCTCCCTACCCGCGGGCGATCGCCGGTAATTTTCCGCACGGAGCGATCGACGGGATCGGACGAAATGGATCGAAATTCGGCGTGTAGCGCGAACGATTGGCAACAGATTCGATCCCAGTGATCGAATCTGCTGTCGAAACGGCGGCAAATCGGGCCAGTGTATGGCCAGCTTTAGTTTATCACTGTATTGGCAGTTGTTCTAGCTGAAACAAATGCAGCGTCTGTGGGATAGTTTGCAGATTGTAGGAGGACCATGCATGCTATGCTTCCGTTTACAGGTATTAAAATGTGAACAGTTTGTTTATACTTTACTGGTGCCTGTGCAGAGGCTGAACAAAGTATGTTTTCTAACATAAGCTTTAAAGAGAACCCGAGGTGTGTTTAAAGAATGTTATCTGCATACAGAGGCTGGATCTGCCTATACAGCCCAGCCTCTGTTGCTATCCCAAACCCCACTAAGGTCCCCCTGCACTCTGCAATCCCTCATAAATCACAGCCATGCTGTGAGGCTGTGTTTACATCTGTAGTGTCAGTCTCAGCTGCTCCCCGCCTCCTGCAGAGCTCCGGTCCCTGCCCCCGTCCCTTCCCTCCAATCAGCAGGGAGGGAAGGGATGCAGGCGGGGACTGGAGTTCTGAAGGAGGCGGGGAGAGCAGCAGACTGACACTATAGAGATAAACA
Organism: Hyperolius riggenbachi; assembly: GCF_040937935.1. Classification (NCBI taxonomy): domain Eukaryota; kingdom Metazoa; phylum Chordata; class Amphibia; order Anura; family Hyperoliidae; genus Hyperolius; species Hyperolius riggenbachi. The sequence continues at coordinate 154,301,595 of NC_090647.1, read as the reverse complement.
CAGCCAGCTCTGACAAGCTGTTTGTCAGCAGCGTGGCTGTGATTTATGAGGGATTGCAGAGTGCAGGGGGACCTTAGGGGGGTTTGGGATAGCAACAGAGGCTGGGCTGTATAGGCAGATCCAGCCTCTGTATGCAGATAATATTCTTCAACCCCACCTCGGGTTATCTTTAAAGGGAAGGTCCAAGCAAAAAAAAAAAATGAGTTTCAATTACCTGGGGCTTCTACCAGCCCCATGTAGCCATCCTGTGCCCTCGTAGTCACTCACTGCTGCTCCAGTCCCCCGCTGGCAGCTTTCTGACCTCAGAGGTCAGGGCCACATTGCATACATTTTTACGCATTCCAGCTAGTGCAGGAACAAAAATTTACGTGTTGCACCACTAACGCACCACTAACGCGTAAAAATGTACGTGTTAATGTTTCTGCACTAGTGGTAATGTGTAAAAATGTACGCAATTCGGCCCTGACCTCCGAGGTCAGAAAGCTGCCAGCGGGGGACTGGAGCAGCAGTGAGTGACTACGAGGGCACAGGATGGCTGCATGGGGCTGGTAGAAGCCCCAGGTAATTGAAACTCATTTTTTTTTTTTGCTTGGACCTTCCCTTTAAACTGACCTTATAAAAGAAGTGTGAAAAACAGGAAGAGAGGGTAGCTGCTGGAATGAATGATTTATGGTAGTCTGGGGAGGAGATTTAACATTACTACCTAAACCTCTTGTACATGTATCCTTTGTGTTGTAATTATTTTTTTTATTTCTTTTTTTAGCCCCCCACCTTGTCTCCAATTCCTCAAATACCACGGAGTCCTTACAGATTTCCTAACTCTCCACTGAGAATCCCTGGAGGAAATAACATCTATGTATCTCCTTTAAAGAGCCCATATAAGTCATCAGAGGGATTGCTGTCTCCAACAAAGATGACCCCACGGTCTAGGTCTGTAGTGATTCACAGATCTCATGCATGCTTGTCACAGAAGGCCCCCCAACATTATACAGGATACTAGAGCTTAGCAGATCATCTGCAGTAACTAAATACACAGAAACAATTATATGCTGTACAGTATTTGTAAATACTTGTTAATGAAGAGGGCCTGTGTCACATTGATACATAAAGAGTTTAGGTAGGTTAGTGAATAGGAATGGCAAAGCTTAGAAGAATTCATGGAGAAGTATGTGATCAGTTTGATCAGCAAATCAGAACCTTACAAATCAGCTGATCAAACTGATCAGATGCTTCTTAACGAGTTCTAAGCACTGCCATCCCTAATCATAACATGTAGAGTACAACGCCTCAAGGATAAGAGCTCTGAGATTAGTTTCAGTGTGTGTACGTGGAAGGGGGGGGGGGGGGGGGGGAGGTGCTACAGGAATCTGAAATCTTCACTCTGCCTGCCATTCCAATCAGTAGCACTTAAAGAAAATCTGCAGAAGTTTTAACCAGTAAATCTAGAAATTCCCTTGGTTAACTGTACTAGTACCTCTTTAACCTCTTAACGTCTGCTCCACGCCGATTGACGCGAGCGTAGCGGCAACCCAAGGACCACTCCACGCCAATTGGCGTGAAGTCCTGGGGCGGGGCTTTGCTGGACATTGCGCGTGCCGATGCACGCTTATATACACTTGAATGACGGAGCGGAGATCTTCCAGCGGAGATTGCTGCTAGGCAAAACTGCCGTCTAATAACACTGTACAGTGCTGCTATCTACGGCAATGCTGTACTGGGGAAAAGCCGTGTGACACGGCTGTCCCTCTGGGCCGCAGGGAAGCGATCCACTGTCATATTCTGAAGCCTATGACAGCAGATCGCAGTCATTGGCTGGCTGTGGGAGGGAGGTGGGATTAGAAAAATAATTATATATAAAAAAAATAGGTTTATTTTTTTTAAAAAAACAATAAATATTTTTACAAAAAAATTAACATCCTGGGAGCATTCATAGCCCACCAACAGAAAGCTCTGGTGGTGGGCAGAAAAGGGGAGGGGGGCATCACTTGTGTGCCGAGTTGTACGGCCCTGCAGCGAGCCCTTAACCACCCTGGCGTTCTATTAAGATCGCCAGCGCGGCTGCGGGAGGGTTTTTTTTAAATAAAAAAAAAACTATTTCATGCAGCCAACTGAAAGTTGGCTGCATGAAAGCCCACTAGATGGCGCTCCGGAGGCGTTCTTCCGATCGCCTCCGGCAGCCAGAAGTAGCACGGAAGGCCGCAATGAGCAGCCTTCCGTGTTTGGCTTCTCCTGTCGCCATGGCGACGAGCGGAGTGATGTCATGGACGTCAGCCGACGTCCTGACGTCAGACGCCTCCGATCCAGCCCTTAGCGCTGGCCGGAACTATTTGTTCCGGCTGCGCAGGGCTCAGGCGGCTGGGGGGACCCTCTTTCGCCGCAGCTCGCGGCGGATCGCCGCAGAGCGGCGGCGATCGGGCAGCACACGCGGCTGGCAAAGTGCCGGCTGCGTGTGCTGCTTTTTATTTGAGCAAAATCGGCCCAGCAGGGCCTGAGCGGCAGCCATCGGCGGTGATGGACGAGCTGAGCTCGTCCATACCGCTAAGGTGGTTAAAGCTGCAGTGGCCCAGTTTGTAAAAAATGGCCTGGTCACTAGGGGGGTTTAATACCGTGGTCCTCAAGTGGTTAAACTGCCTTAAATTTATTTTAATTTGTAGTACCAGTTTTCTGTAGTAGTTTTAAAACTCACAGTCTAACCCATCTGAAGAGAAGGAATGTTGACTTTCACCCAGCTAGTGATATGGCTTCCTGCCGCAAGTGGGCAAGAGAAGCCTCTGTAGTTGGGAAGGGGTAGTGTCCAGCTTCCCATAGGCTTGGTGTACAGAGGCGCCAGAGTAGAATAAAAACGTTTAAAAACCGTCTAAAAGAGGGGGATGTTCAGGTGGACTTACCTCCCTCAAAAATATAAAAGTCAATTGAGTCACAATATATCAATACAATTTTTTTTAATTGAACTCCACTTAGTGCAACGCGTTTCGCAGTGTGATCCTGCTTCATCAGGCAAACAGGAGTATAACTCAATGGGTCTAGATGCAGAAGTGAGCGCCAACATATAAAAAATTATTGTTAAAAAAGTACATGGGATGGCCACCCCGTCATGACTCATCCGTTCACACCTCCAAACACACTGACACGTATACGCCAGTCTCTGAACTAAGTTGAAGCAATATACCAGTTGCAGATTGAATCATATCTGTTGATTAACAGGTAATACGGATTGCTGGGAGCAGTTAGTGGTATATGCTTGTCCCTCAGAAACGCCACAATAGTGCCCTGATATTGTAAATCAACTCGTCTCCAGAAAAGCATTCCTCATGTTATGCAGTTTCAAAGTTCTAAGCACATCAGTATGCAGAAAACAGTGTAAGTAAGCCAGGAGATTGATGAGCAGATTATAGATAGTGTAGCAAGCGGCAGCAATGAGGCAAATGACAATGCAAAGCTGACTCACAGTCCAATCCCAGTTACATCCAGCCAGCGGTGTTAGCACAAACAGGGGTCAGCAATGATGTTAATTTTGTCTCACCAGTTCCAGGCGACAGCTGACTGATCACCAAGCTAGAGAAGGCTGATCATGCCCATAGGGTCCAAGGCGGCGGAGCTCAGCATGTCAGGAGGCGGGAACCCGGGTCCAAGCAGAGGCAGTCAGTCGGCTGAACGGACTGCATGCACGGCAAGGTGGAGATGCCCTTTTACAGACCTGCTAACAGGTTCCGAATGTAACTCAGGGCGGCGTAGCGTCCCATGCAGGAAGCGTACAGCTCCCCCCTGACGTTTCGCCGGCTTCCGGGTTTTCTCAAGGGGGCGTGGTTTTCAACCTCTGTCTAGCCAGTGGGTCTCTCTCTCCCTTTCTAGCAATACTGCATCCCATCCCTTCTACAGTTTTATGTGACAGATTTAAGACAGGATAAGACTGCACAGAAGGGAAAAGGCCACAAGACCTGTATTTTATGTGGTAGCACATTGCACTAGGGTTAGAGGCCATGCAGTAGAAGTGAAAAAGACATGGGTAGTAGGGACTGACACACTGACGGCATGTCCGCTACTGTTTCTGCACCTCATGCTAAATATCAGCATAACTCATTCACACTTTGAGAAGGTCTGATTGAAGCTAAAAGTAACACATGAAACTTGCTTCTAAGGTAAATATAGGTATTCATTATTAAACTGTTATAATGTGAATTTAAACTTTAAATGTCAAGCATTTAGTGTAAAACAAAATGTTGCAGGTAGACAGGAATCCTAGAAGCTATAATAATCAAAGTGTGATACTCCTCACCTATAAGGCAGAGTTAGCTGGATAGTGGTGGGTTTACAATCACTTATGGTGGCCATACATGGTACAATAAAAACGTTCGATTTTCCCATTTATTCGATCTAAATGATCGAATTGAATGAAAGTTGAACTTTTTTTTTTTCGATCAAGAAATTCAAACGATTATCCCGTTTTTTCTGGAAAAATGATCGAACATGCTGGAAAAATCTTTATATTCGATCTAACGGAATAATCAAACTAAATTATCTAATTGAAAAATTGTACCATGTATGGCCACCTTTAGGAAGAGACTGGGAGCCTTCTCTAAAGGTGGCCATACATGGTACAATTTTTCAATTAGATAATTTTAGTTCGATTATTCCGTTAGATCGAATATAAAGATTTTTTCAGCATGTCCGATCATTTTTCCCGAAAAAACGGGATAATCGTTCTAATTTCTTGATCGAAAAAAAAAATAATTTCAAGTTTCATTCAATTCGATCATTTAAATCGAATAAACGGGAAAATCGAACGTTTTTATTGTACCATGTATGGCCACCATTAGTAAAAGGAAAATATCTTATGTTTTTCAAAGGTGTAGTAGACATTACACTGCTCTGTGTCCTATAATGAACTTCCACTGCTGTTTCTCTGCTTTATTACTTCTCTTTTACACTGACATGTTGCCTCTTATTGATTGTTTGCAGAATTCTGGTATCCATTGGCGAATCCTTTGGTGTAAGTTATAATTGTATATATAAATATATACCGGTATTTGTTTTATACATGTAGTTAGTAGTATTATTTACTTTCATTGATTTTTGGATCATTTAGATATTGACATAAACATATCTTTTAATATCAAATGTGCAAAGTTGTCAAAAAAGCATTACGCTTTGTAATTCTAATAGTTTTCCTGAGCAAGGGTCGGTGTGCACTGCAAACGCGCTGCCCGGCAACACAAATCCTTGATCGCATGGCTGGGAATTCTCTGCGCATGCACACTGTGGTGTAGTGTGCCTGCACAGAGTGCTCCCGGCCGGGCAGGGGCGTAGCAATAGGGGATGCAGCGGTAGCGACCGCATCGGGGCCCTTGGGCCAGAGGGGCCCCGAAGGGCCCTCCCTCAACTACAGTATTAGCTCTCTATTGGTCCTGTGCTCATAATAATCACTTCTATATATACATTGAGTAGTGGTAAACATTAACAAGCTCTTCCCCATCCCCTTCTTGCACCTCTGACACTGTAGTTGCCATTGTCAGATTTTGGTGTGCCGTATCAATTGTTATGTATAGAGTGCCTGGGGGGCCCCATTGTAAAACTTGCATCGGGGCCCACAGCTCCTTAGCTACGCCACTGCGGCCGGGGGTGTGCAATTAAGTATGCGCGTCACTGGGCAGCGCCTGCGCAGTGCACATAGACTCTCCCGACCTGAAAGTAGGTTTGCCTCATGACACGCCTCATTTGAGTGACAAAACTTGAGAGCTTTTGTAGAAAATTGGATAAAATGACTGATCAGGAATGGGGAAAACTTAATTTGACCAATTGAACATAAACAGTTGCGTAAATAAGGGGTAGCAGCCCCCGTGGGGAGAGTGGGCCCGGCCTTCTTCCTCCTACACGAGAGCCCCCATCCTGTGCATCCCGGGCTAACTCTGTTCATCCAGACCCACAAATCAGCGACAGTGACAGCCAGGACTCAAATCTTCCACGGTTTAGTCTTTCAGATTCAATGACTGTAGCCACTAGGTGTCCTCTGGTCTCTGCCCCTATCTCGGTGTTCCACACGTCGCGTGAAGTTATGCGATGTGCAGAGAAACTGAATATAGGAAGGGGGCCCTCTAAAAGATTTGCAGCAGGGCCCAGTGAGTCGGTTATAACCCTGAACATTAATCATTTTTCCTGTGTATGGCTGCCTTTAAATATGAGGAACTTGAAGACCAAAGAATAGATGATTCATCAGACCAGGCACTTTCTGCCATTGCCCCATGCTCTGATGCTCATGTGCATGTAGGCTCCTTTGGCAGTGGAGTTGAATCTGACTGGTCTGAGGCTACAAATCCCCATACAGGGCAAGCTGTGATATACTGTGTGATCTTTTCTCTTAAAGCCAGCATATTATGCTTCCCAGAAATTTGTGGTAAATGAGGTCCTACTTGGGACCAAATCAGGTGGGCTAACGTTTGCTCCACCCACATTAATCAATGAACCTAGCTTTCATGACCAATTACTAGTATCTTTTTCTTTTTTTTTTTCCTTTTGTGAATATTAACTGCATTTGACCTCAAGCTATCTATATTTTGCCTTTTTAATCTGTCTCTTCTTCCGTTCAGAGCTCTTTCACATTAGAAGCTGATTCATGCATTTGGACGAATCGCTCCTGGGATGCGGGTAGAAAGGTAACATGAAAGTCTATTTGACTTTCATGCTACCTTTCACATCAGACAAAGCGTTTCAGAGCGTTACATTGTAACACTTCTAGGAGCTTCTGATTGTCCAATGACAGCGTTTTCCCGTCAGTTGAATTAGAACTAGCGCTGCTGATCAGCGTCAAATCGTAACTTCCCGACCTCACGCCATAGGTCATAACACATGCATGAAATCGGTTTGTACACGCGTTATCTAATGTGAAAGAGCCCCCTTACTTGTGTTTAATGCTAGTTCACTACTCCACTTCCAAAATATTTAGCAAACCATTTTGCGGAAGTATTTGAAGTATACATGGTTATACCTTTTACAATAATTTGCATACTTAAAGTCAGACTTTAGGTTCACTTTAATATAAAGACCCTGGAGGGGAGAAGGAGCTGTGCTGCATGGATTAAAATAGTTAAGAAAATGTTATACAGTGTTGTTATCACTTCTATTAGGAATTATTTTCCATTGCAGCAATATGTATAGCGTTGTGGAACTTCCTCCTAGCGGCAATTGTAACACTTCTGTGGCAAGTTCCTATGTTCCAGCAGTGTATTGTGCCACATATCTCCCTACTGATTATTAAGCCTAACACTAAAGTTTCACCCCAGCATCATGCCTAGCACCAATCTACACTAGCCTGACCTTGCCTCCTATTTATGACCAAAAGCGACCAGATTATCCACATGGCAAACCTAGGCAGTTGCCTAGGGCCTGGAGAGACTCTAGGGGCCTGGCGGATGCTAACCCCCACCAACTCTTATTTAAAATAAGCCGGGTCACCATCAGTGGTGGGCAAAAATTGCTATCTTGCCTAAGGCACCATTACACCTTAATCCTTTTCTGACCAAAAGCTTTTGCTGTGGTGCGACCAGTCAAAGGATCTATGCTTGGCCATACATTACACAGAATCACGGCAATGAATGGTTAATGAGCTCTTCCAGTTCTGTAATACATGAAAGGAAAAGCAGACAAGCCTATACATAGAACATTTATATCACGCTTTTCTCCTGGCGGACTCAAAGCACCACTAGAGCGCACTCAGCAGGCAGTAACAGTGTTAAGGAGTCTTGCCCAAGGACTCCTTACTGAATAGGTGCTGGCTTACTGAACTGGAGAAGCCGAGATCCTGTGTCAGACGCAGGGCCCTTAACTAGTACACTATCCAGCCATTCAAATAGTTAACAGCTCAAACCTGTTTTAATCCATTTTGGGCCATTTTCATCTGGGGTTATTTGTTAGAGCTAAAGAATAGATAAAGTGGTGCCTACTAGCGTGCATGTCGGTGCTCAAAAGTGTAAGCAAAGTAAAGGCATTTTTTTCTCTGTGGTTACATTGATGCATTTTTGAATACAGTGGGTCACATTATAATGTTTATTTTGCATCAATCTTTTTGGTAAATCTGCATGGCGTTTTGGCACTGTAGCTCGTTTTACTGATTGCACTTATGTTGGCCTTTAGTCTGCAGAAAAATTTCAAGAAATCAACCAGATGATGAGTAGCATTGATCGGCCTGTGAAGAGGACAGCGCCAGGCGGCACGGCCCCCAAACCACTGAAAATGTTACGCTTCGATGGGCACGATGAGGCAGATGGAAGGTGGGATGAATATCATATACTGATATCTATATGACAGTAGGAACATGACCGCATTTACAAGTTCACATAATCTGTGTTATTTTCATATTTCCTGAATGGTATATTCCTTTTTGGAATTTCCCAGAGTATCGGTGGTTTCATCTAAACCAGCGATGTGAATATACTGTATACTGGGGGTTCTGACTATACTGAACACGTGTCCCCAGAGATGCTCGCACTCTAATGTCCCCATGACAGTTACACACTGTCTGATTTAGTTGGTCACCTGTCACGCTAGCATTGGTATAAGGGAGGAAGCTATAGCACCTGTAGATAACACCTAAACATAAAGCCCTGACTGCCTCCATGCAGATTGGTCTCCTTGGCAGGATTGTAATTCAGGACTCCAGATCTGCAGGGCAGAACCCTTAATCACTTGGTGTATTCTTTATGATAATAGTCCATTACATTCACACAGATTGATCATATGTAATTGTTTTGTCTGCTGGGAGACCATGGTCATTTATGCACCTTCAGCTCACCTAAACAGAATGTTCTGTGCTATGAAGAGGGGAGCATGACTAATATAAATATGTGACACGTTTCCAGTGTGCATCATATATAATGCTGCTATGCATAATGCAGTACACAACAGGAGAGAGAGACCTGCCCAAACTAACTTAAAGGACACCTGAACTGAGAGGGATATGATGGCTGCCATTTTTATTTCTTTAAACTTCTTCAGGACCACAGGCTTTACCCCCCTAAAGACCAGGCTATTTTTCACAAAAATGGCCACTGTAGTTTTAAGGCCAAGCTGCAGGGCCGCACAACTCATCACACAAGTGATTCCCCCCCTTTCTCCCCACCAATAGAGCTCTCTGTTGGTGGAGTCTGATCGGTCCTCCAATGTTTTTGTTTTTTTTTTCAATATTTATTTCTTTATTTTTTAAATATTTTTTTTACCATTTTTTTTCCCCTCTTCCCCCCCCCTCCCCCCTCCCACCACCAGCCAATCAGCGCGATCGGCTGTGGTAGGCTTCAGCCTATCACAGCGGATAGCTTTTGTCCCTCTGCAGGGGACAGCCGAGTGACATGGCTGTCCCCTGTACAGTGCTGCCTTAGATCGCAGCGCTGTACGTACTAAATAGACGTCATGACGCGGCCCTAAAGTGGTTAAACAATTCCAGATGCCTAGCTGTCCTGCTGATTTATTTGGCTGCAGTAGTCTCTGAATCACACCGGAAACAAGCATGCAGCTATTCTTGTCAGATCTGACAATAATGTCAGAAACACCTGTTCTGCTGCATGCTTGTTCAGGGTCTATGACTTAAAGTATACTGCTGGGAATACACGGTACGTTTCTGAGCCATTAAAGAGACACTGAAGCGAGAATAAATCTTGCTTCAGTGCTTATATTCAGCAGGGGCACGCTATCCCGCGGCTAAACGGGGGTCCCTTCACCCCCAAACCCCCCCCCCCCCCCCCCGCAAAATCAAAGACCAAATTGGCCGTAGATTTTGCTGCCGCTGGAGGCAGGGCTAACGGCTGCAGCCCTACCTCACAGCGCGTCTATCAGCGGCGCATCGCCGCCTCTCCCCCGCCCCTCTCAGTGAAGGAAGTCTGAGAGGGGCGGAGGAGAGGCGGAGATACGCGCTGACAGACGCGCGTGGGGCAGGGCTGCGGCGGTTAGCCCTGCCCCAATGCGGAAGCGCTCCCCCGCTGCACGGAGAGGATTTTGAAGGTAAGGGACCCCCGTTTAGCCGCGCAATAGCAGCATTTTAGCAGGGGCACACATGCCCCTGCTAACTATGAGCTCTGAAGCGAGATTTATTCTCGCTTCAGAGTCTCTTTAAAATAGCTCTATTGACAATTTGTAACATGTCCGATCTCCCACCGGATTGATTACGCACTCAATTTTGCATAGGGAACAATGGGAAAAGATAAGGAAAATGAATAGATTAGAAGATAAGAGAATCGAGCGCGGAAAACGATCGGGCGTGAAATCAAGCGCGTAAAACGTGCCGTGTATTCCCAGCATTAGAGGCAGAGGATCAGCAGGATAGCTAGGCAACTGGTAAAGCTTTTAAAAGAGAATAAATAAGTCAGCCTCCATATCCCTCTCATTTCAGTTGCCCTTTAACTACCTAACGACCGTGTCACACCGATGGGCGTGGCCACGGCGGTAGACCCAGGACCGCCTAACGCTGATTGGCGTCAAGTCCTGGAGTTGCAGTTTACCAGGGAATGCGCACATGCGCGATAGTTCCCTGCTGGTTTGTGGAAACAACAAAGATTGCAGCAGCGATCAGAGACCTCCTACAGAGTGTTCCATTAAGGGCAAGAAAAGGAGCTTACATGCATTTGAGTGCTTAGTTGTAGGGCTGTGCCAGCATGCTGCACAGCCCTGTATTGTGAAAAATGGCCTGGTCACTAGGGGGTGTAAGCCTGTGGTCCTGAAGTGGTTAAAGACTGCCTGGCTGATAAAACACAAAACCTCACCAATTTATGATTCTAGTGCTTCAGGCAGAAGTGTTGAATCTTCCTATAAAGATACAGTATAGATTGCTTTGTTTTATAATTTTGTGTTTGTTTTTACATTTATGTCTGATGGCGCATATGGGGTTTTTAAATCCTTTTTCCTTCATAGCAGCAGATGGGATTCCATTTCCAGAGAACGTCATCTTCAGGGCTAACCATCCTGACATTTTCTGTCAAGCGTTGGAAAGTTTGAGGACATGGCTAAATATCCTATAATAAAGCCCTCCTGGTGTAGGCAATCCTCCTGACATATGTAAATAAACAGTCTGCCATGACTAGCTGAATACAGTGCGTCTCTGCACACTGCTCAATTAGACTGATGTCATGTTTACAGATGTTTTGCTTATTTTTTTCCTTTTTTTAGTAAATGAGGTAGTTCACGTGATCTTTGTATTCTTTTTATTTCCAGCAAATCTCTTCCCACTGAATCAAAATTCCAGCAGAAGCTTGCAGAAATGAGTAAGTGTTTTCCATGGATTATAATATAGTATGAGGTGTTTTTAGAGGATTTCATGTCTATCAGCATTTTTGCTAACCACACAGAATAATTGACTTAAAGGGAACCTGAAGTGAGGGGTATATGGAGGCTGCCATGTTTATTTGCTTTTAACCTCCCTAGTGTTCACTTTCTGTTGGATTTCTGAGGAAAAAGTGGTTCAATTGATTTTCATGACATTTTTGAATGGGAATTTACCAAAACGTGCCAGGCATGCGTCCAGTATACATTTTGCGTATAATATAAGTTTCAAACACAAAATCGGGCAAAAAATGTATTTAATTGTCCCTTTCTGTCAGGCACATTTTCCCTATACTTTAGCTTTCTGACAGACAATGTGGTTTTTTTTGTCACATGTGTTTTTCACATTAAAAATGTAGGTTTGTGTGCAAATTTTCACATTCAGGTTTCCAGAGCATGGGGAAATTCACTTAAGAACCCACATTTTAATATGCAAAATGCATGCTGTAAACGGAGCCCTGCCTTAGAACTGCTGGACGAGCCTGACTCATCCATACCATTTTCAGCTATTTTTCCCTAGATGAGTCAGGCTTGTCCACACCACCAGGCAGTCCTGCAGATCTCTTTGGCTGCAGTAGTACCTATATCTCCCCCCCCCCCCGCCCCCTGAGACAAGCATGCAGCTAATCTTCTCAGATCTCTGTATGCTTGTTCAGAGTCTATGACTAAAAGTTGGAGGATCAGCAGAACAGCCAGGCAACTGGTATGGTTTAAAAGAATATCAATATGGCAGCCTCCATATCCGTCTAATTTATGGTTCTCTTCAAGCTCACCTGATCTTTCAGTAAATAAAGCACAGTTAGCTGTGAGAGAAATAGAGCAGTCCTCCCTCTAAGCATGTCCCCATACATGGCTATATGTGGGAGTGGGAGGGGGGGGGGGTTCCTCTTCCTTCTACATTTTACTTTAACCTTCCCAGCGTTCAATTTCCCCAGGATTTCTGTGCAAACAGTGATAAAATTTATTTTTAAAACTTTTTTTTCCCTGTAACTTGCCAAAATGTGTCAAGCAAGGGTCTAGTATACAGTGCAGGAGAGTATTGATGTGTATGCATGTTTATACTGTTCACAGCATGTTTTTTTGAACGGACATTTCTGTCCATACCGCTAGGGAGGTTAAATGTAATTGCACTGATGAGTTTGGTGTATTGAAGACCATACCATATAACTGGGGATTGGTTTCCTGATCACTTCCCATGAGCATTTCACTTGGTATTTTTCAATCCCCATTTAGACCCCACCTGCTTGCAATTAGGCCCCGTTCAGACTATGGCCTCAATTCACGGAGCATTATCAAACACTTTATCAAGCGTTTGATAATTTACCTCATGGGTAAAAACTAATTTTGAATTCACTAAGGTGTTATATTTTAGTAAATCTATAACACCTTAGTGAATTCAAAATTAGATTTTACCCATGAGGTAAATTATCAAACGTTTGATAAAGTGTTTGATAAAGCTTAGTAAATTGAGGCCAATGTGCGTGCCTAGCCGTTTTTACAGAACGCATACGGGCAGACTTTGCGCATAGAAACGGCTACTAATGTTTTCTAATAGCCTCGTTCACATGTATGCGTATGAGACGCATACGTTTCTTATCCGCATTGCTGCACGCAGTTCTGTGCGTCACGCACAGAAACGGACGCAATGAAAGTCTATAGATGCGTATCAAAAACACTTACTATTGCGTTTTTAGCGTACGTTTCACCGCTGCATTTCCCATAATTCTTTTCTGTTTCCTGTGTGACGTGTGTGTGCAAAACGCAATAAAAAATGCATTTGCACGCATAGAAAACGCATGCATTTTTTACCTTGCGTTTCTTTAACCACTTGATGACCCAGCCTTTACCCCCCCCCCCCCCCCCCCCTTAAGGACCAGCGCTGATTTTGCTGATCTGTGCTGGGTGGGCTCTACAGCCCCCAGCGCAGAGCGACCAGATCGCCCCCCCCCCCTTTTTTTTCCCCACTAGGGGGATGATGTGCTGGGGGGGTCTGATCGCTCCTGCCTGCATGTGGCTGGTGGGGGGGGGCACCTCAAAGCCCCCTCCACCGCAGGATTCCCCCTCTCCCTCTCCTCCCTCCCTGCCCCGGAGATCGGAGGCTGCACAGGAACGGATCTGTCCTGTGCAGCCTCTAACAGGCTCCTGCCTGTCATGTGACAGCGATCCCCGGCCGCTGATTGGCCGGGGATCGCTGATCTGGTACGACGCTGCTACTGTTAGCAGCGTTGTACAAATGTAAACAAAGCGGATTATTTCCGCTTGTGTTTACATTTAGCCTGCGAGCCGCGATCGGCGGCCTGCAGGCTATTCACGGAGCCCCCCGCTGTGAATTGACAGGAAGCAGCCGCTCGTGCAAGCGGCAGTTTCCTGATTAATTAGCATGCAGCCGGCGACGCAGATCTGATTCGCTGGTTCTGCAGCTGCCACTTTGCCGACACGCGTTATGAGTGCGCGGTCGGCAAGTGGTTAAATTTATATGCATTCTGCAAACGCTGACAGTCTGAACAGGGCCTGTTTTGATAACGGTTTTTATTTGTCCATTCAAATATGAATTGGCATATTTACTTAGTATGATACAGTTAATAACAGTCTAATTTTGTCAGTTATTGCATTGCACTGTTTGACCTTGATGAAATAAGACGTAATAGAAAAACTGTAGCTGGTTTTGTGCATTAAAGTAAAGCTACTTTAGATAGATTTAGTGCTGTCTGGGGAATAATAAATACTTTGTCCGCTGACCTTGGCTGGAGTAACCCAAACCTCATACCCTGCTACAGGCACTGCACTGAACTCTGGCTACTGCAGGGACTGCACTGTACTCTAGCCACTGCAGGCACTGCACTGTACTCTGGCCAGTGCAGGCAATACACTGAACTTTGTCCACTGCAGGCCATGCACTGAACACTGGCCACTGCAGGCAATGCACTGAACTCTGGCCACTGCAGGCAATGCATTGAACTCTGGCCACTGCAGGCAATGCATTGAACTCTGGCCACTGCAGGCAATGCACTGAACTCTGGCCACTGCAGGCAATGCACTGAACTCTGGCCACTGCAGGCAATGCACTGAACTCTGGCCACTGCAGGCAATGCACTGAACTCTGGCCACTGCAGGCAATGCACTGAACTCTGGCCACTGCAGGCAATGCACTGAACTCTGGCCACGGCAGGCAGTGCACTGAACTCTGGCCACGGCAGGCAGTGCACTGAACTCTGGCCACGGCAGGCAGTGCACTGAACTCTGGCCACGGCAGGCAGTGCACTGAACTCTGGCCACTGCAGGCAGTGCACTGAACTCTGGCCACTGCAGGCAGTGCACTGAACTCTGGCCACTGCAGGCAGTGCACTGAACTCTGGCCACTGCAGGCAGTGCACTGAACTCTGGCCACTGCAGGCAGTGCACTGAACTCTGGACACTGCAGGCAGTGCACTGAACTCTGGCCACTGCAGGCAGTGCACTGAACTCTGGCCACGGCAGGCAGTGCGCTGAACTCTGGCCACGGCAGGCAGTGCGCTGAACTCTGGCCACGGCAGGCAGTGCGCTGAACTCTGGCCACGGCAGGCAGTGCGCTGAACTCTGGCCACGGCAGGCAGTGCACTGAACTCTGGCCACGGCAGGCAGTGCACTGAACTCTGGCCACGGCAGGCAGTGCACTGAACTCTGGCCACGGCAGGCAGTGCACTGAACTCTGGCCAGGTATTGTCATCTGGTGGGTATTGGCACGCGATCCCACAGCACAGCACCCATTATACCCACATAGAGGCACACAGCATACCCCCCATTGTTGTGTGCTGTGGTGCCATGCTGGGTGCTGTGGTGCCTCTACTCTGCCTGGGAGACATCTGGGCCACCCCAGAATAGATAAGGGGCACGTGCCACTGATCTTTGGGGGCTAGCAACGCCCCTGGTTTAAATTTCATGTTTTGCCTTGACTAGTCATTCCAAGTGATGGTTAAATTAATGATAATGTAAAATCCGCTAATAGTAAACCTCAAGGGATATGGCCAAATAGTTTACTATATCAAAATTTGCATACGTTGTAGGTAGACTTATACAGGTATTACTAGATTGTTGGTTTGAATGAGAGGACAAGGGTGGTATAAAGATCATGCTCTTATCAGTATAGTCATGAGGCTGATCTCCCCACAGCTCTGCAGGTGCTGCAGGAACAATCCCAGCTCATGCTGAAACTGGACTTGGCTCTTGTGTTGGCTTTCAGATAAGACTTCCTATCTCACTTCTAATATTTATTCCTAAAAGGAACAAGAAAGTCACAGTGCAGAGAAAGATGCCAGATTCATAATTCTCATTATATAACATTTCAAAGGTCCAAGGTAATCCCCAAAACGTCCAAACTCTGCTAGGCACACAGGGTGACTTTTTCTGCATCCTTGCTCTTTAATGCTGACTGAAGGGCAGCCTGTGTACTGGAGCATTACACTCAGGTTACAGCTGTAGATTGTTCCTGGTGTATTATATATGACAATACATACATGATGTGGCTTCTCCTGAGAGTCATTAGGCATGGTATGCAAATCCTTAACTGTGGCTGGTGATAAGGAGGCAGCTGAATTTTGGCAGCCCCTTCCACAGCTTGCTTGTCTGCTTGCTCTATCCCCTCCCAATTCAGACTTTTTACAAAAAAAGCGCACTGAACTGTGCACAGTTACTCACTTCTGTGGCTGCACATTGGAGGCTTTTGTATAGTTCATAGCATACGTTTTCTTCTGGATTTATTAGCATAAAACTATTGTGGCTGAGAGTAAGGGATCTGCTTAACTGCAGAGGGTAATGTGTCAGCTGGTTTTCTGCCTAAAGACCAATGGGATGTTAAAGCATACGTGAAACAAAAAATAAAAATATTGGATCCTTACCTTTGTAGTAGGGAATCCTCTGGAAAGTCCAGGATCCTTGTAGAGACCATTTTTCCAATGCTGGGTCCCTCTACACCCATTTGACAACCGTATCCAGACTGGGCATGTGTGATTAAGGTTCGCACATGCCCAGTAGAGCAAAGTGGTCATGCAGGGAGGAAAATGCTGGGCAAGAGCGGATCTAACTCCTGCATGCCTAGTCCGGATGCACTTGTATATGGTCAGGAGCACGGCCACAAGAAAAAGATCCGTGCAAGAACAGTGGGCCTAAAGACGATATGGGTTGTCTCTTTACCATCCAGAGGTTTCACACTACTGGGGTAAGTATCTAAATGTACTCTCCGCCTACCCATTACAGGTTTACTTTAATCCAGTCCTGGTAGTACAAGTATCTGAATGTGCCTTCTTCAGTCCTCTGAGTGGCAGTATGAAGAGTGAGAGAAAGCACACCAGTAGAGTTTGCCAATCTCGGAGCAGCATACAGGAGGGGAGACCACATGGCTGACATCTCTGTGCCGGTAATTGGTGCAGTCTACTGACAGAGAAGACTGAGGCCAATGTATTGCATCTGCTTGTTTAGCTTTTGGCTGACAGTTCAATGTTCTCCCCAGGCTCTTTTAGCCGGGTGCTCTACCCGGCTAGTTTTGGTGAGTACCCGGCTGTCATCGGCACACCTCCTCCTATGCTGTAAGCAGAGTTGCACAAAGCAGCACCAGCCTTGCATTCTCTCATCTTGCTCCACCCGGCTACTTTTACATGCCACCCGGCTGGAAAAAAAATCTGGGGAGAACACTGCAGTTTTTAATTCATATAAACTATAGCAATGTTATGGAGTTACCATATATCCTCAAGATACAAGGACAATAGCAGGTTCAAGGTATAATTTTAGGCAGGCATGGTTGGCTTTTGCTGACATTAAAACCCAAGCAATGGAAGAGACTTTCTACTTCTAGGTAAGTGGTCATTTATATACCACATGTTGGAATGCAACCAGGGACGGCACCCATGCAGATCCATCCAACATATCAGTACTTGTGTAGCTCCTCCAGTGTCTGGGGCTACCACCATAAGATTGTGACCTGCATGTAAGTAGTTGTCACATCACAGGGGCAGGTCTGTGTGGACTAAGGTAAAGGCCAATGTTATTGTTGCTGCCCACCCTCTGCATTTATGTAGACTGCATCGCCACTCAATTTAGTCATGGTACTGTGGGTTACACAATAAGGGTATAAGAGGCGCCCTGGTGTAATAAAAGCATCTAAAAGCAGTTTAAAAACGGGAAATAAATTTGAGGTAGCTTACCTCAGTGACGAAAAAATCTTTGTATTTTACAAAGGTTTTTATTAGTAGCACAGGCAACGCGTTTCGCGGGTCAGAGCCCGCTTCCTCAGGCCAATAACAGTGCCTACATCCGTAAAATAAAGGCTCCTTAGCATACCAGAATATTACAATATACATATATATACATATATACAACATAACATTATTATCACATGAATTGCATATTTACATACTTTCATATCCACTTGTGCACACCTACAATGGTGGTCCATATATATATATTATCATTAATTGGGAGTATTGACAACTGATAGTTATTAGTATTCAGGAGGCGTGCATTTTTACTAGAGGGTGTTTTTGACACCCACATCCCACTACATGGTACTGCGGGTGTTACCATACGTGTTCACATGGTTGTGTACCAGATGTGACAGTTTTTTTATTAATTGGAGGGTAATGCTGGGATGTACAAAGGGTGTCTCCAGTGTAGTTGGAAATTTGTTCAGTATTGAAGTATAGGAAAAGGGCCTTGAAGAAGTTCCTCAAGAGGTCCACCATGTTTTGTAGAACAGCCCTTTGGTTCATATGAGTTTCAGGTAAACTAGTGAGATTGGTAGAAAAGCGAATACATTTTTATACAGTATAAGGTGGCTATATTGCCTTTATTATGCAAGCAACTTGAAACGGTGTGCTGCCAGTGTGTGTATAGCTTGTATCTACTACCTTGAGCTGTAATCGCTGCTGGACTGCACAGCTTGCTAATTTCTGTATTACACCTTTTAGAGTTACATTTTGCAGCCGAATAAAAGTAAGATTTTACATTGGTGCCGGATCCGTTGGTTTTTGCTACTTAAACATTTAATATCTCATCCCTGACGCCGGGGTGCCGGTGTCCGGGCTCGTCTGGCACGCGGCGCCGGTGTCCGGGCTCGTCTGGCACGCGGCGCCGGTGTCCGGGCTCGTCTGGCACGCGGCGCCGGTGTCCGGGCTCGTCTGACACGCGGCGCCGGTGTCCGGGCTCGTCTGGCACGCGGCGCCGGTGTCCGGGCTCGTCTGGCACGCGGCGCCGGTCCGACTTCTGTTTTGTATTTAAAGAAGCGGTCCCTCTAACATATAAGCAGCAGTTCTCATCTTATTTTACATTTGTTTCTGGGAAATATTACACATACCTATATATAGGCTGTTGGAAGACACACAGGAAGTCTGCTGTTGCATCTAATAATCATATTGTGCAACACGACTTTCAAGACGTTGTTTTCCTCAGTTCTTGTTTTCCATTCCCTGCATGTCCGTCATTGCACAGTGCTTGTGAAAGGACCGCTTATCTTGACGTGAGAAGACTTCCCATACAACTCTGCTCTCAATTCTCTTATTGAATGTAGTTATATTGTATATGATACAAGTGAACTGTGAAACAGAATATACCTGTGCGCATACAGCTCGGTGTTCAGATTGCCCCATAATGGTAACTGATGATCCCATTCATTCCAGCAAGAGATCTGATAAAATAACAGATTTTCAGGGCACTTTCATTTAATTCTTTGTCTTGCATATGATCAGATTGTGAAATTGTCAGTGCTTTCTAGTTTGATACATTTTCGACTGATTGCTCACAAAACTGGACCTAGCAAGAAGTTTTGAATCAGGAAGATATTTATTGGCCGCCATTTATTACCACTTAAAACTGGGCTTTTTCCCCTCCACTATGCTATAAACTAATGTTCCTGTGCTACGTACTCCATGCTGCAGGTATATTCATGGACAGGTTGCGCTTCCTGTGCCTGCATGCTTTTATGCACTAATCTGTTTGGCTCAATGCAGTTTGCAGCCTCAGCACCATATACTGGCAGCTGCCCTCAGCCACGCATGTGTGGGTCCAGATAGTGGCAGCTGCCCTCAGCCACGTATGTATGGGTCCAGATAGTGGCAGCTGCCCTCAGCCACGCATGTATGGGTCCAGATAGTGGCAGCTGCCCTCAGCCACGCATGTGTGGGTCCAGATAGTGGCAGCTGCCCTCAGCCACGCATGTATGGGTCCAGATAGTGGCAGCTGCCCTCAGCCACGCATGTGTGGGTCCAGATAGTGGCAGCTGCCCTCAGCCACGCATGTGTGGGTCCAGATAGTGGCAGTTGCCCTCAGCCACGCATGTGTGGGTCCAGATAGTGGCAGCTGCCCTCAGCCACGCATGTATGGGTCCAGATAGTGGCAGCTGCCCTCAGCCACGCATGTATGGGTCCAGATAGTGGCAGCTGCCCTCAGCCACGCATGTATGGGTCCAGATAGTGGCAGCTGCCCTCAGCCACGCATGTGTGGGTCCAGATAGTGGCAGTTGCCCTCAGCCACGCATGTGTGGGTCCAGATAGTGGCAGCTGCCCTCAGCCACGCATGTATGGGTCCAGATAGTGGCAGCTGCCCTCAGCCACGCATGTGTGGGTCCAGATAGTGGCAGCTGCCCTCTACCACGCCTGTGTGGGTCCAGATAGTGGCAGCTGCCCTCAGCCATGCATGTGTGGGTCCAGATAGTGGCAGCTGCCCTCAGCCACGTGTGTGTGTGTGTGTGTGTGTGTGTGTGTGTGTGTGTGTGTGTGTGTGTGTGTGTGTGTGTGTGTGTGTGTGTGTGTGTGTGTGTGTGTGTGTGTGTGTGTCCAGATTGTGGCAGCTGCTCTCAGCCACACATGAGTGGGTCCAGATTGTGGCAGCTGCTCTCAGCCACACATGAGTGGGTCCAGATTGTGGCAGCTGCTCTCAGCTACACATGAGTGGGTCCAGATTGTGGCAGCTGCTCTCAGCCACACATGAATGGGTCCAGATTGTGGCAGCTGCTCTTAGCCATGTATGCGTGGGTCAAGATAGTCAGCCACCTGTGTGTTGGTCCAGATAGTGGCAGCTGGCCTCAGCCACGTATGTGTGGATAGATTGAGCCGAATTCTCCATAGTGTAGGATCTATATGAGAGCTGCTCCATCCTCCTCATAAAATGCCAGTTTTCCAGATCGGTAAGCCCACTGGAGTATTTCAGGCCTTACTTTTCTTATATAGGTTTTTCAAAGGTACTCAACAAGTGAAAGTTTCACCTGCTGTCACTGGTGCATGATAAAGTACTAGAAGCAGCAAGAAGTTATTGTAAATCTATAAAGCCATTGTTGTAATTCAGAAAGTGGTGACAACTCATCCAGTATACTGAATGTGAACCTGAATATGATATAAACAGAAATGGTTACGGAGTAAATGTAAAAACTGCATCTTTTCTTCCCCTCAGCTTCAACCAGAACAAGAATCCAGAGACAGAAGTCAGAGGAGTTATCCGACTCCTCTGTGAAGAAAGAAGAGAAGTGAGGAGAGCAGCTCAGGCCTCCCATCACACTACCAGATCTCCACACTCTGCCATCTCTCCTCTTCAGCTATATCTTCTACAGCAAACACTCCTCTCTATTTATATCATTGCACTGAACTTGAAATACTGTAGATCTTGAAATCTCGATCTTGATAAGAAGTTATTGCTTTGTCTAAGGAGTATTTATATGGGGTTTGCACTAATTTTAAAGTGCATTATTTTATTATATTCCTACTTGAATTGTTTTAATTATGTGCACATTTCCACCTGAGCCCAAAGGACAAGTGCGAGTGATCCTAATACTACTGAAGAGGGACGTCCCATTCCTCCCACAGCAGTGTGCTCCGTACTTTCAGGTACACAACCCACGACCGAAACACTGGAAATCATCATGCCTCTTTCATATAGATCACTAGGAGAGGCAGGTTTTATGTGTCCTTACATTGGTAGTGCTTTATCACACACTGGGAACTTCCTCTCTTGTAGCCTCTGTAGGTTGTAACTCTAGGTTCAGCTCAGTCCACCCCCCCCCCCCCCCTTCCTCCAATTAGAATTGGTAGTGACCCTAAGCTATAACTTGATCTCATCACTTCACTGAGTGTTGACCTTGAATTTTTATGTCTCTACATTTAATTAATAGATGTATGTTTATCAGCAGCTTCCATGTGTGGTTTAGAGTGGATATCTGGGTAAATTTAACCTCCGTAAGGAAAATGTTTGCTTCTCTCAGGCAGAAGCAGCTCTTCTTCTGTGACACCAATATGGCCATCCCATCAGGCAAGCAGTCCTATGACAAGTTCAGGCAAGCAGTCCTATGACAAGTTCAGGCAAGCAGTCCTCTGACAAGTTCAGGCAAGCAGTCCTCTGACAAGTATGGTGCCACACCCTTCCATGTACGGCCATTGGGTAGCTGAGAAACACTAGGGGGTAGTGGCTTTGGTTGACAGACCCAACCAGCTTATGTAGAGCAGCCAAGAGGCTGAAATGAGAGGGACACAGCGGCCATATATGGCAGACCCAAACCTCTTGAAGGAAGTGCCATAGCACTGAAGCTGCTGTCAGATGTGCCACTGTCCAATGCCAGGGGAGTTTATTTTTTTCTTACTGCAGGTAAATGTTTACAATTTGCACAGGAAAAAAAATACCCTTGCCTTAGTTGTATTATTAGTCTAATAAGCACATCTTACTTGATTATGTGGCTAAGCTGCTTTCTGTGCGATTGTGTATAATGTTACAAGGGTGTATGTATTGTACTACCACCTATTGTTTGCATGTAGTGGCTGAATGTGGTGAGGACTGAAATCCACGCCTTGGCCATCAGGTCATGAGTGAAGAGTGAGGAGACTGTCTAGTTTGTGACAATTCATCCCATACAACAAGGCTGAATGCTGGCCGAGCTTCTGCCAGTCGCTAGAAACGTTCTCCTGCATCCCAGGCAGTAACGGGCTACTTTATTCTCTATGGCTGGGATGCCAAACCGGTCCTTCGAGGGCCGAGGTTCTCACACATTTTTGACACAGCACAAATTAATTGATGGGTCAGAATCAGGAAAGGTGTGGTCCATCAGGTAGAGCACATTCCCTTTTCTCAGTACATCCTAAACACTGGCATGGATCTGGCCCTCCAGGCCTGGAGTTCAATACTTGTGCGAGTCTATGGGAAGAAAAGAAGGGATTCTGAGTTCATTAACGAGTGCTAGATATACAGTGGCTTGCAAAAGTATTCAGCCCCCTTGAAGTTTTCCACATTTTGTCACATTACTGCCACAATCATGAATCAATTTTATTGGACTTCCACATGAAAGACCAATACAAAGTGGTGTACATGTGAGAAGTGGAACAAAATCATACATGATTCCAAACATTTTTTACAAATCAATAACTGCAAGCTGGAGTGTGAGTAATTATTCAGCCCCCTTTAGTCTGAGTGCAGTCAGTTGCCCATAGACATTGCCTGATGAGTGCTAATGACTAAATAAAGTGCACCTGTGTGTAATCTAATGTCAGTACAAATACGGCTGCTCTGTGACAGCCTCAGAGGTTGTCTAAGAGAATATTGGGAGAAACAACACCATGAAGTCCAAAGAACACACCAGACAGGTCAGGGATAAAGTTATTGAGAAATTTAAAGCAGGCTTAGGCTACAAAAAGATTTCCAAAGCCTTGAACATGCCACGGAGCACTGTTCAAGCGATCAATCAGAAATGGAAGGAGTATGGCACAACTGTAAACCTACCAAGACAAGGCCGTCCACCTAAACTCACAGGCCGAACAAGGAGAGCGCTGATCAGAAATGCAGTCAAGAGGCCCATGGTGACTCTGGACAAGGTGCAGAGATCTACAGCTCAAGTGGGGGAATCTGTCGATAGGACAACTATTAGTCGTGCACTGCACAACGTTGGATCCTATGAAAGAGTGACAAGAAGAAAGCCATTGTTAACAGAAAAGCATAAGAAGTCCCGTTTGCAGTTTGCCACAAGCCCATGTGGGGGACACAGTAAACATGTGGAAGAAGGTGCTCTGGTCAGATGGGACCAAAACTGAACTTTTTGGCCAAAATGCAAAATTGTGTGGCGGAAAACTAACACTGCACATCACTCTGAACACACCATCCCCACTGTCAAATATGGTGGTGGCAGCATCATGCTCTGGGGGTGCTTCTCTTCAGCAGGGACAGGGAAGCTGGTCAGAGTTGATGGGAAGATGGATGGAGCCAAATACAGGGCAAACTTGGAAGAAAACCTCTTGGAGTCTGCAAAAGACTTGAGACTGGGGCAGAGGTTCACCATCCAGCAGTACAACGACCCTAAACATAAAGCCAGGGCAACGATGGAATGGTTTAAAACAAAACATATCCATGTTTTAGAATGGCCCAGTCAAAGTCCAGATCTAAATCCAATTGAGAATCTGTGACAAGATCTGAAAACTGCTGTTCACAAACTCTGTCCATCTAATCTGACTGAGCTGGAGCTGTTTTGCAAAGAAGAATGGGCAAAGGTTTCAGTCTCTAGATGTGCAAAGCTGGTAGAGACATACCCTAAAAGACTGGCAGCTGTAATTCCAGTAAAAGGTGGTTCTACAAAGTATTGACTCAGGAGGCCGAATAATTACGCACACCCCACTTTGTAGTTATTGATTTGTAAAAAATGTTTGGAATGATGTATGATTTTCGATCCACTTCTCACATGTACACCACTTTGTATTGGTCTTTCATGTGGAATTTCAATAAAATTGATGCATGTTTGTGGCAGTAATATGACAAAATGTGGAAAACTTCAAGGGGGCTGAATACTTTTGCAACCCACTGTATGCACTAGATATATAAGGGAAAACCTCCAGGTCACCCCCTGCTCCTATTGGTGGTACAAATTCACAGGCATTGGCTGCATGAATCTACACACATGCATTTTAACCTGCTGAGCGGTCTGGACGAGCTCAGCTCGTCCAACACCGCCAGAGGCTGCCGCTCAGGCCCTGCTGGGCCGATTTTAGTCAAATAAAAAGCAGCACACGCAGCCGGCACTTTGCCAGCCGCGTGTGCTGCCTGATCGCCGCCGCTCTGCGGCGATCCGCCGCGAGCAGCGGCGAAAGAGGGTTCCCCCAGCCGCCTGAGCCCAGCGTAGCCGGAACAAAAAGTTCCGGCCAGCGCTAAGGGCTGGATCGGAGGCGGCTGACGTCAGGACGTCGGCTGACGTCGATGACGTCACTCCGCTCGTCGCTATGGCGACGATATAAGCAAAACAAGGAAGGCCGCTCATTGCGGCCTTCCTTGTTTATCCTGGGCGCCGGAGGCGATCGGAAGATCGCCTCCGGAGCGCCCTCTAGTGGGCTTTCATGCAGCCAACTTTCAGTTGGCTGCATGAAATAGTTTTTTTTTAATTTAAAAAAAACCCTCCCGCAGCCACCCTGGCGATTTAATCAGAACGCCAGGGTGGTTAAACTGTGGGAAGACTTAGAAATGTCCTTTATGCTCAAGCAAAAAAACCCCAAACCCTGAAGCTAATTACACTCACTAGGTTTAATTATCACAAACATTCATTCATGGTTGTCTCAGGTAATAGTCTAGTGTGTGTACAGCTGTTCCCCGACAGTGTTGTTAGTATTCCAGTGTCGGATCACAATACCAGATTGTAACGTAATTCATATGTTGCCCCACGATAAGATGCTGCCTGCTGTTTTGAACCTGCTGAATATGGCGTCAGTGTAATGTCTATGGCACCATTAGACAGTTACTATAGTTTCTTGTCCTAAAAAAGTCATAGGGTTCAGCGATTGCCATAAGCTTTTGGATTTACACTGATTTCTCAATCTGATAAGTATCTTTATTATTGGGCAGTGGATTTGGAATACCTGTGACATCACTTCAACAAAGTGCCCATCAGGGTGATGGGTGGAGCCAGGTCTAAAGAGTGACAGCACTGTGCTGTCATGTGATCAGTTGTCTCTTGCATTAAAGTGGACCTGAACTCAGAACTTCCTCTCTTCTCTAAAAGATAAGCAACAGCAAAATAACCTTTAAAGAAAAAAATGTATTTGTTACAGCTGATGCAAATCCTGCAATAAATCTGCAGTGTGTTTACGTCCTGCTTCCATGGGAGCAGACATAGGGTTAACATCCTGTGTTTGCAAATTAACTGCTCTGCAGAGGCAGCCCAGATTCCTGAGCGGTCACAGCTGAGAGATCAAATTACAACTGGTGATTAGTCACAGATGAGGGGGAATTGAGCGCAACTCTCCGTTTTCCTTCTGTTTCGTGCAAGAGTTCAGGTCCACTTTAAGCGGAATGATGCTCATTACTGTTTATTTCTATATTCTAATATTCATAGTTAAAATATCCGTATTGTGCATACCAAGTTCTTATCTGGTCTGAAAAACACAATCACACTGTGATAAAGGTTTCCATTCTTCAGAATTCCATTTAGGGGTGTGAAAAGTAATATATAGCATGTCTGACAAATGGTAAGTGACCAGGAGAGACTGCTGCAGACCTGTGTACAATTATCCTTCTCTTGTCAAACCTCCCACCCTGTCACTGTGCAGAATCTGAGGGGCGTCAGGAACTAAAAGCTCGCACATGCGCAGTACAGAGCCGCACATCTTAGGGAGGATTCGGGGACACAAGAGGCGGAGTCACTTCACCGGGGGACAGCGCTGGAATAAGGGGACCGAGAGGGGAAAGGGAACGCTCTAGCATCCAGAGCCTTCCCTCTTTATAGGTATTTTCTGCCTTTTTTTAAAGAAAAAAAAATGCTACAAAATTGCTTTAGAGTCAGTGATGATCACCGGATGAAATCCGAATAGGTTTTATTCGGATTTCATCCAGGTAATTAAAGCACTTGTGCGGTTGGGCGAGGGGGGGGTTAAACTTACCCAGCAGGCGTCTTCTATAATCCGTCCCACAGCGCCTCCCACGCTGCGTTCCAAGCAAGTCACGTGACTACAAACACTTCTTCCTTCAACCAGGAAGGAGGAAGTGTTTGTAATCACGTGACCGCGGCTTGGAACGCAGCGTGGGAGGCGCTGTGGGACAGATTATAGTAGATGCCTGCTGGGTAAGTTTAACCTCCCCTCGCCCAACCGCACAAGTGCTTTAATTGTAGCAATGAAAGTGACAAAGGCATGCACCTTCAGTCCAAAGATTTTATTGCCAAAGCATAGACAGTGCTGAAATATTGCAATTGCATTACAGTGCTCAATGTGGTGTTTGGTCAAACAATCACAGCAGAAATGTGGACTTTACGTATCCATAAGATGGTGGGTCATCGGTGGGAGGTGGGCACAAGAGTGGTTGGCGACAGCCGTTTCGCGTCTCCTGACGCTTGGTCACGCACGTACCACAAGTGCTTTGCTAACAAGTGCTTTAATTACCTGGATGAAATCCAAATAAAACCTATTCGGATTTCATCCGGTGATCATCACTGAGTACTGCTGAAGTAAGGGGTATATGGAGGCGGACATATTTATTTCTGTTTAAACAATACCAGTTGCCTGGCGTCCTGCTGATCCTTCATGTTCATTACTGTCTGAAGCAAGCATGTGGCTTGTCTATGGCTAAAAGTATTAGAGGCAGAGGATCAACAGGACAGCCGGGAAATTTGCA
The DNA here is from genome assembly GCF_040937935.1 of Hyperolius riggenbachi. Classification (NCBI taxonomy): domain Eukaryota; kingdom Metazoa; phylum Chordata; class Amphibia; order Anura; family Hyperoliidae; genus Hyperolius; species Hyperolius riggenbachi. Next base: position 154,274,706 of record NC_090647.1, on the reverse strand, counting down.
TAAAAAAGAAACCCCATTATCCCTTCAGGTCTTCTGTAAGGGCTTTTTCACACTAGAGGCTACGGTAGAAAAGGCTAAAACGCTGCCCTTTGCTGTCAGCGGTTTGGTACTTTTAGAAGGCGGTTTTATGCTTTTCAACGCCAATACATAGCTTTTCCATAGCGTTTTCAAAGCGTCTTACAGCTCTGAAAACATAAAAAAAATTTTATTGAATTCTGGGGATTTTTTTCAGCAGTGAAAGGTTTTAAAAAAAGCTGTAGTTTGCGGTTTCCATCGATTATCATTGAAAAACGAAACACCATTGAAAAAGCGCTGGGGAGCTTCAAAACGCAACACTCATAAACGTGGCGTTAAGTGTGAAAGGTAAAATTAAAGTCTATGGACTTTCATTTTACCATGCAAAACGCAAACTATGGCCGTGGCGGTACAATGCCGAAAAAGGCCTCTAGTGTGAAAGAGCCCTTAGACTTTGCAAGATGCTCTGTGTTTGCAGCAGGACAGTCTGAGCTGCTGTCATGTGATAAGCTGCTCCATATACCAGTACAGATCACTGGTGAGATTTCTGGCTCGAGGAATTGGTGCATATAATTTCCACTATTGTATTTATTTTTATCAATGATGGCAATGAAATCTGATGGATTTTTTTCCTTTTTAATGTAATTTTGCTTTAAGGACTGATCAGATGTTCGCTGAAGTAACTCAGTGCCAGGTAGGTGTCCGCAGTTCCTACTGTGGGAGTAACGTTGCTTTACAAAGCTGAAGCTTCTGGAAGTCTGTGTCCACTGGTAGCTTTTCTGTGGACAATCACCTCATAGTTCCTATATAATAACAGTGCTTTCATTTATGCTGCTGCAACAGAACACAAAGCATTACAACAGGGAAGTCGCAACACTAACTGCACTCAGCATGGCAACTACGTTGCGTTGGCACTGCCCATCTTTATCCAGTGATCAGTCCTGGAGTCTGTCAGGATAATATTACTGTAAAACAAGGCCTGTATGAGCTTTCTATGCGGTGTATTGAGTGGGTTTATCAGTGTATGTATTTGTGTTTTGTAGAAAATCTTCCTCTGTTTACAGAATCTGCTACTTCCATTTTATTGTTTTTATTTCCTAATTATATATGGCCCTCTCGGAAAACTGCAGTTGCTGATTTGGTCAATTGTAATTCAGTTTTAAATGAAAACATGAATTTTTTTTTTTTGTTTAGTTTTATACAGGACCAGTTTTCATTCATTTTGAAACACAGAAACCTGTCTTTCTGGTAAATGTATTGCAACTATGATAATGCTATGTAGTTATTTTTAGTCTTTTAAGAATAAAACAAAATCCAGAATGCATTCTTGTTTGTTGCTTCTGTATGCACACTAGGTGTACATCCAATTCACACGTGCAGATGGATAATGGTAATCCAGATCAAGTTGTAACTTGACGTTATTACATTTTTTTATTTTGAAATCCCCATGCAGGTATTCACCATGTCTAGTTATCTACATCTTCTCTTCATTGAAACCGACCATCTTAAAAGTATGGTGCAAAGTTTTTCCTGTTTTGTGCAGCTCATTGTACTGAAAACTAGTACAACTGAGCACAGATTCCAGGCTAGAAAAGTAGTGCAACTTGGGCTTTGTAAGTTTTGCAAATACATGGCTGGCTGCAAATTAAAATACAGTCACTAATAATTAGATGTACAAACATTTCTTCAGCACTATGAGGGCTGTTTCACGCCAAAAAGCACCAGTGATTTTGGAGATTGGATATGTAGCAAGCTGTTTCAAAGTAACTTTTAGGCTCCCTGCACACTGCAAATCCGTTTTCCAATTCGGATTCCGATTTTCCCTGAATACATTCAACAGAAAAACGGATCAAAAAACGCAGCATGCAGTAAAGCTTAACCACTTAACAACCAGCCAACGGCGGCTGGTCGCAGTGGTATTTTCATGGAAACCGCCGTTTAGTTCGAGCGGCTATTCCATGTCAGTTCACGGAGGGAGTCTCCGTGAACAGCCTGCGAGCCTCCGATCGCAGCTCGCAGGCGAAATGTAAACGCCCGGGGAAGAAATCCCCGGTGTTTACGTCGCACAGCGCCATAAAGGAGAACGGCGATCCCCGGCCTCTGATTGGCTGGGGATCGCCGCCGTCTGATAGGCTGAAGCCTATCAGAGGCGGTACAGGACGGATTGCAGTCCTGTACCGCCCACAGTAATGAGGAGAGGGAGGGCGGAATAGTGCTGCGGAGGGGCAGCCCCCTGCACTATATATGAAAAGTTGTACAAGGTATGTGAAAATATAGAACAGGCAGTCAGTTTTTTTCCACACATAAAATTTCATGTGAAAATTTGCATGAAATGGAAACCCATTCACAATGGCTTCAGTTAGCATTCCACATCTACTTGAGCAGGTAATTCGAACTCAAATACAAAGAGGGCTGAAATTGTATACTGGGACATAGTCGCGGGCCAACCTCAATGTCTACTGGCCACCATTTTCCCTTATAAAGTTCCCAGGTGTTCCTCAAACTCCTATACAGTTCCCTAGTGACTAGTGGTCCTCCCTCCCCTATACAGTTCCTGGGTGTCTAGAGGCCCCCACCCTCCCCAATACAGTTTCCTGGTGTCTGGAGGACCCCATCCTCACTAATACAGTTCCTTAGTGTTTAGTGCTTCCCCCCCACCTCCCCATATGGCTTCTCTGGTGATCTAGGGCAAGGCTTTTCAACCCACTGGTGGTACTTTGCCACCTGCAAGGTGGTACGCGCAGCGCTGTCCGCTGCACTGCCTCCCCAGCTCCTGGTGCTGCCCCTGCTTCTCTCCTCCCCACAATACTACCAGATCTCAGATCAGTGGCATAGCAGATGGCACGCACGCTACTTGCGCCTGATGCACTACGAATGTGTAAGTGACGTCATTGGTCACTTCTGCATTCGTAGTACACCAGGTGCAAGTAGTGTGCGAGCTGTCTCTGCTATGTTGCTGATCTATCTGAGACCTGGTAGTATTGTGAGGAGAGTGGGGCTCAGGTAGCGGCAGTGGGGGAGGAATCAACAGCACAGCAGTGACGAGGAGGAGCAGGCGGTCATAGCCGATCTGAGGTCAGTAATGATGGCACAGGCACCCATTGCACTTCGATTCCCCTGTGCACCCTGACCCAGCCTGCACCTTGATCCACCCTGACCTAGTCTGCATCTTGACCCACCCTGCACCTGGTCATTAATCCAGCCAGCACCCTGCACTCCGACTCAGCCTGCACCCTTTAACCTGACCTAGCCAGAACCCTGCACTCTGAATCAGCCAGCACCCTGACCCACCCAGCACACTGTACCCTGAGTCAGCACCCTGCATCCTGACCCACCCTGACACAGCCAGCACCCTGCAACCTAACTCAGCCATTACTCTGACCTAGCCAGCAACCTTTACCCTGACCCAGCCACCTTCCTGTACACTGACTCAGCCAGCACCTTGACTTACCTGGTGCCTTGCAGCCTGACCCAGCTAGCACCCAGCAGCCTGATCCAGGCAACACCCTACCCAGGGTTTTGTTTCATGTTACAGATCCCTCCTGTAACATGAGCCAGCTAAAATGGCAGCAAAAACCAGACTCCTCTAACCATGCGGCGCATCACTATCTGCTAAAAAAAAAATTGTCATGTGATGCAAGTGGTAGGTTATTTTATGGTTGGTGGTTGTTGTTGTTTTATGTGTTCTTTCTGACTAATTGTGGTTGATTCTTGACAGTTGGCTCCTCCTACAGCCTGTCATGATCACACCCATTTTTCCTGTTTTTGCAGAGTCACTGGTGGTACAGTAAAAATGCCATGTGATAAAAGTACTACAATCTGTAAAAAGGTTGAAACGCCCTGATCTAGGGCTTCACCTCCAATATAGCTTCCCTGGTAGTCTAGAGTGGGCCCAAACATAATGCAAAGTGGGGAAACCACTTGAGGGCCAAATTTAATGGCTCCGAGGGCCGGAGTTTGACATGTATACAGTGGAGGAAATAATTATTTGACCCTTCACTGATTTTGTAAGTTTGTCCAATGACAAAGAAATAAAGTCTCAGAACAGTATCATTTCAATGGTAGGTTTATTTTAACAGTGGCAGATAGCACATCAAAAGGAAAATCGAAAAAATAACCTTAAATAAAAGCTAGCAACTGATTTGCATTTCATTGAGTGAAATAAGTTTTTGAACCCTCTAACAATAAAAGACGTAGCCTCCCTGGCGTTCTATTTCCCCAGGATTTCCGTGCAAGAAGTGGTTCAATTAATTTCCAATCATTTTAAACTTTTTTTTTTTTGCAATCATTTTTTTTTTATTTGGTCGGGATCCCCCTGGGGAAGGGGGGTGTCCCTGTCCTTTGCAGGCTGTGGGGTGTCCCCATTCTATGCTGGCTGGTAGTGGCCGGTGGGGACCCCCCTTCTGGGCGGGGGGGGGGGGGGTGTCCCCGTAATTTGTGGGCTGTGGGTGGCCTTTCCCTCCCTCTTCTCATCCCCCGTGCAAGCCCCCCCTTCCCCCTGAACCCCTTCCCTCGGTGTGAGTCCTGTTCTACTCACCCAGGCTGTCTCTAGCGGCGGCGGCGCAGAATCCCTTCTTCCTCCATCCCCGAAGTCTCATGCTCTGTGTAATTACCGCTACGAGGCTTGGTGACGTCACTGAGCCTCGTAGCAGTAACGTCACAGGCCGGAACTTCGGCGTTAGAGAAAGAAGGGATTCTGCTGGCGCCGCTGGAGACAGCCTGGTGAGTAGAACAGGACTCACACCGAGGGAAGGGGTTCAGGGGGAAGGGGGGGCTTGCATGGGAGGGGGGAGGGAAAGGCCACCCACAGCCTGCAAAGGACGGGGACACCCCCCCTCCGCCCAGAAGGGGGGTCCCCGCCGGCCACCCACAGCCTGCAAAGGACCAGGACACCCTCCCGCCCAGAAGGGGGGTCCCCGCCGGCCACTACCAGCCAGCATAGAACGGGACACCCCCCCCTTGCTGCACAGAGGGGATCCCAGCCGGCCACTACCAGCCCGCATAGGGAATCCCCCTGCACAGAGTGGACACCCGTCCGCACACATAGGGGGAATCCTTGCACGCAGCACATTCTCTGCCCCGCCAGCTGCACAGGGATTCCCCAGGGTGGCTGGATGCTTGTTCTGTATGCTGGGGGTAGCACAGATCGCTACCCACAGCGTGCAGTCAGGCATCCAGCCATCCTGGGGAATCCCTCTGATGAGGGAAAATTGCAGCGGGCGGTGCAGAGAAACAGGAAATCTCCCTGGCGGGATTGACGAGCTCAGCTCGTCCAAAACACTTTCAGCAAGTTTTTGCTGGACCAGAACGCTAGGGAGGTTAATACTTAGTGGAAAAACCCTTGTTTGCAAGCACAGAGGTCAAACGTTTCTTGTAATTGATGACCAAGTTTGCACACATTTTAGGAGGAATGTTGGTCCACTCCTCTTTGCAGATCATCTCTAAATCCCTAAGGTTTCGAGGCTGTCTCTGTGCAACTCTGAGCTGGAGCTCCCTCCATAGGTTTTCTATTGGATTAAGGTTCGGAGACTGACTAGGCCACTCCATGACCTTAATGTGCTTCTTCTTGAGCCACTCCTTTGTTGTATGTTTTGGGTCATTGTCGTGCTGGAACACCCATCCACGACCCATTTTCAGTTTCCTGGCAGAGGGAAGGAGGTTGTCGTTCAGGATTTCACGATACATGGCTCCGTCCATTTTCCCGTTAATGCGATTAAGTTGTCCTGTGCCCTTAGCAGAAAAACACCCCCAAAGCAAAATGTTTCCACCCCCATGCTTGACGGTGGGGACTGTGTTTTGGGGGTCATAGGCAGCATTTTTCTTCCTCCAAACACAGCGAGTTGAGTTAATGCCAAAGAGCTCGATTTTGGTCTCATCAGACCACAGCACCTTCTCCCAGTCACTCACAGAATCATTCAGGTGTTCATTGGCAAACTTCAGACGGGCCTGCACATGTGCCTTCTTGAGCAGGGGGACCTTGCGAGCCCTGCAGGATTTTAATCCATTGCGGTGTAATGTGTTTCCAATGGTTTTCTTGGTGACTGTGGTCCCTGCTAATTTGAGGTCATTCACTAACTCCTCCCGTGTAGTTCTAGGATGCTTTTTCACCTTTCTCAGAACCATTGACACCCCACAAGGTGAGATCTTGCGTGGAGCCCCAGAGCTAGGTCGATTGATGGTCATTTTGTGCTCCTTCCATTTTCGAACAATCGCACCAACAGTTGTCATCTTCTCTCCCAGCTTCTTGCTAATGGTTTTGTAGCCCATTCCAGCCTTGTGCAGGTCTACAATTTTGTCTCTGACATCCTTGGACAGCTCTTTGGTCTTTCACATGTTGGAGAGTTTGGAGTCTGCTTGATTGATTGATTCTGTGGACAGGTGTCTTTTATACAGGTGACTAGTTAAGACAGGTGGCCTTAATGAGGGTGACTAATTGAGTAGAAGTGTCTAACCACTCTGTGGGAGCCAGAACTCTTAATGGTTGGTAGGGGTTCAAAAACTTATTTCACTCAATGAAATGCAAATCAGTTGCTATCTTTTATTTAAGGTTATTTTTTCGATTTTCCTTTTGATGTGCTATCTGCCATTGTTAAAATAAACCTACCATTGAAATGATACTGTTCTGAGACTTTTCATTTCTTTGTCATTGGACAAACTTACAAAATCAGTGAGGGGTCAAATAATTATTTCCTCCACTGTATACTAGAGTTATTAAGCTTGTGTGAGGTGTGTAATGCTGGGAATGCATGGTTTGATTCTGAGCTGATAAGATGGTTAGATAGATAATTTCCTACATGTCCGATCACCGTTCGATCGCTTTGCCGCTCAATTTGTCATTAAACTGAATTGAAAAAAAGATAAGAAAAATGAGCAGAAGATAAGAGAATCGAGTGGGCAAAATAATCGGGCCCAGAATCTACCTGTGTATTCCCAGCATTAGGCTAGATTTGCACAATGGTACATTGACAGTGTATCCTGAGGGGATATGTTGTGCCCTGATGAAGCGTCCAGTGAACTGTTCACACTAACCACGGTTATGCATCTGGCCCACTGCTGAGGCCATTTGAGTCCTACGCTCTGCTGATGGGTATGGGGACAAGTGCCAGTAAGCTCATCGCCCAGGCAGAAACAAAGGGCTACCATTGGTTAGTTCAATATGAATCCTACTTAGCAATTTAGTGAACAAATAAAAACCCTCCCTGGTGCTAGGGAGGACTCCTATTGGTCTTTTACAAGCCATTGGTGGATTGGTTGATAGTATGGTTCTGCCAGAACTGTGATACCAGCACTTGTCTCCGAGCCCAGCAGCCGTCAATGCATGTGGAGGACCAGAATGTCGACAGAAGATAGGCAAGTGCATAAGGAACGGAGGGGACACAGTCCGTTCCCATAGGCTTGCACTGATTCAGTGAGCATCTGCAGCATATTCGGGTTTAGAAAAATCATGCCGCTCAGGAACATGTGTTCTGCTCCAGTTCCATTGCTTAACATGGGATCTGCAGTGTGAGCAGGAATGCCGGACAGAGCGGAGGGGGGTAGAGCTGCTCATTGCTGGAGCCTGGAAGGTGAGTAATGGCTGCTGGCTATACTGGGGACACGATGCCTAGCGCTCTATACTGGAGATCCGGCCCATATGTAAAATGTGCTAGTCCTTAAGGCGGGTTAGGCAGCCGATCCCCAGGAGGTTATTAAGGATAACTTAAAGTGAACCTCCGGACTAAAAATCGACTCAGCAGCACTGAAAAGACTTAGAGTTCTGATGCTGTGAAACTGTTAAAGAAACACCGTTTCTCTTATGCAAGCCTCATTTTATAGCTGCACAGAAGAAAACTGCCCGGGCTTTTTTCCCCTGATGCTGTGCAAAGCATGATGGGATTTCTGATGATGTTCTCGTTCTGCTGTTTTGGTGTTTTTTTTTTTACATTTTGAATTTGACATTTGAAGCCTAGCACATGCAGCTGGGAGGGGTTATCAGGACACAGGACAGATGGAACTGTGTTTCCTGCTCCTTGTCACCTCCTTTCAACCAAAAAGATGGCTGTCCCCATGACAAAGATGGCAGCCCCCATGAATCACAAACATTTGCCTGTTCTTTTAAAACAGGGTGGGTAAGAGATTATATTACCTATCTATTCTAATTAACATAACTAATGTAACTTGATGACAGTATGTCTGTTTAGGCTGAAGTTCCCCTTTAAAGGGAACCTTAACTGTAAAAAAAAAAAAAAAATGTACTTACTTGGGGCATTACCAGCCCCCTGCAGCCATCCTGTGCCCTCGCAGTCACTCGTGGGTCCTCTGGTCCCCCGCTGCCAGCTAGTTTCATTTTTGCCGACTGGGAGTTGGCCGGCCACCATGCATACGTTTTTACGCATCCCTGCTGGTGCACCAAGCTATTGCAGACATAAACAAGTACATTTTTACGTGCTATGGGTTCAATGCGTAAAATTTTACGCATTAAACCCATAAAGCGTAAAAGTGTACTTGTTGATGTCTGCAATAGCTTGCTGCACCAGCAGGGATGCGTAAAAACGTACGCATGGCGGCCGGCCAACTCCCAGTCGGCAAAAATGAAACTAGCTGGCAGTGGGGGACCAGAGGACCCACGAGTGACTGCGAGGGCTGGTAGATGCCCCAGGTAAGTAAAATGCTTTTTTTTTTTTTTTTATTACAGTTAAGGTTCCCTTTAAGGAAAGGACAAAACCTTTGCCAGACTGTTTGCGGTCTTTAAAGGGGAACTTCGGCCTAAACAAACGTACTGTCATCAAGTTACAGTAGTTATGTTAATTAGAATAGATAGGTAATATAATCTCTTACCCACCCTGTTTTAAAAGAACAGGTAAATGTTTGTGATTCATGGGGGCTGCCATCTTTGTCATGGGGGCAGCCATCTTTTTGGTTGAAAGGAGGTGACAAGGAGCAGGAGACACAGTTCCAACTATCCTGTGTCCTGATTACCCCTCCCAGCTGCACACACTAGGCTTCAAATGTCAAATTTAAAATGTAAAAAAAAAAAAAAAAAATGCACCAAAACAGCAGAAAGAACAATAAAATCAGAAATCCCATCATGCTTTGCACAGCATCAGGGGAAAAAAGCCCGGGCAGTTTTCTTCTGTGCAGCTAAAAATGAGGTTTGTATAAGAGAAACAAAGTTCTGATGCTGTGAAACTGTTAAAGAAACACAAAGCCTTTTCAGTTCTGCTGAGTCGATTTTTAGTCCGGAGGTTCACTTTAATTCCACTTAAGGGAATTATGCAATTTACTTTTTATCCTAGGAGACAATTTTTCAGCTTCTTTTTAGAATAAATTCATAACTCTGCAATTGAAAAAGTAGCCGAACAAGTACTAGATTTTCTTGCTTGCTGGTAGTTTAAAAGGCATTTTATTGAAAAGTTAGAAAAAACTCAGGAAAAAAAAATTGCATATGGGCCCAAGGGCTCTAGATTGAGCCTGTGTAACAAATTCCACAGCTTTCCCACTGTTGTCACTAGTGACAATTTTACCCCCAGCACTAGTTGTGGCTGGAGCAGAGACTGAACAATGGCTACTCAACAATTCACAGGAACACATCAAAGCGTTGCAGAGGTATAATACATATTCTTTCATCACAAAAAGTTTTTTCAGAAAGCTTTATTAATTACAATACAAACAGAATAAATTAACTTTTGTCTAACAAAGAAGCTAATAATGACCATATACAGATAGACTTTAATGTGATCATTTTATATCACTATTTAAAACGCATTACAAATGCATTGGAAAAAAAAATTTTTCTTCACATCACCATTTTCTGTCCATTAGTCTGGTCCCATTAAAAAAATAAAAATGTAACCATTTGTTTTTTTAGATCACGCTTTGAGTTTATCTGATTGATATAATTTTTGTACAATATATTTTATACAATCTCCAGGCCTAAACGTCTTCCTAGACCACTGAATAGAGATTATTTTTATGAATACAAGCTTCTTGATCAGTTTATGTCAAATAACTTTTAAATTACCTGATCAGGAGGACAGACATTGCTATAGGCTACAGTCTTTTCAGAGAGATTTAGTCTGCATCTTCCTCTTTATGTCTGAACAATGTGATGATGCAATCTGAGCAACACACAGAACCTAAAGGTCACAGTCCATGTACTCTGTTGCGTCTAGTCATGTAATCAAGATATTAGATTATATATTTTGCTGTAGAAGCCTCAATTTACACAAGAAGGTAAGGACATGCACACACAAGGAGAAGTGCAATATTTCAGGAGATTGAATACATTCCAGAAAAACCATTTGATCAATCAGAAAGGAATACCAGACCAAAATCTGCTTGGGTCAGACAGGGACGGCAGATCTGCAATACTCACCCACAACTAGCCAACATCCACCTTACTATTGCTGGGTCCTTACACCACCAGCTGGGCACGGTATAGGACTAGAACAAAACCTGAGTGTTTTGTTAACTCACCCTGGTCGCAGCACCTCCTCACAGTTGGAGGATGTAGGAGGGCATAGAGCGCTGCAACTGGGGTGAGTTGACCTCTCTCTGCCACAGCCCACATAAACATGCATGAATGTATGTTTTGACACAGGCCGAACGCAGTTTCACTTTTGCAAACTCATCCCTATACATACATGGCCAACAAGTCTGATCACAGAACAACCAAAGACATGCTGATTCATCACCTTTATTTGCAGCAGCAATTACAGCTGACCAGTTGCATTTTCATTATTCAACGTTCATCAACTGCAAATAAGCATTGCATCATGGGTAGTGGGCTTAACATTGCTGCACTGCATCATGGGTAGTAGGCCTGACATTGCTGCTCTCTGATTACTATGCTGTCAGATAACCTGCTTTCATCTGTGCTGTGGAGGTGAGGTAATGTATGAGGCCATGACACATTCCCTAGAGCCACATGCATGAACTAATCATATTCATCTCATTACAGGTCATAACTAGAGCTTGTCAATGACATGCAAATAATTTCAATAATGTCAAGTTGATGCAAAAGCATCAGTTACGGCATTTGACCAATTCAATTCCAAACGACTTACATTGCATCAGCTCAAAATTACTAGCATCTCGTTACCACTTCTGGTGATAACCTCACAATGCTCACCATTTCACAGTAATGTTATGTGCCCAACATTTAGCTAGCTCTATTCCAATCATACAACAGTGGCTACAGAGACAAGAACTTCCTAGTTGTAAAAGCTTAGCCATGCCCCTTGCCTCCATCATGCCCACACTTGCTTCCTTCCCTCCCTGCAGATCATACACTGGTTGCCATGTGTGCTTCTGCCATCAATTCACTTTCAATCTCTTGATAATGTTATCGTATAGCTCAATTGCATTGAAAGTCAATCAAACTTGCACATTTCATATCTTATGCCTGTGTGAATGTGGCATTGTTGTTTGATATGTTTTACAGCATATAGGTCCAATTTACACAATGATACAGCACCTTGTCCAGCCAGAAGGGATGCACATAATGTCCAGTGAGGGAGGTGGCATATAAGAGATGTTTAGCAATGTGATGGGAATAGGCTGACCCCACTGGAGTGTCCATCTCTGTAGTCACTGCTTATGGGCATCCCTCTATTCCCTGGCTGCTGTCAAAGGAGTGCTTGGTTTGCCGCCGTGCCCGGTGATAGGATGCCGGCAGATTTGGTAAACTGGCAGCGTGGTTGCAGGCAATATTCTTAAAACAATACTGGCCCTTAGCTGCTCCCATGTGATTGAAATAGCAGATATATGACCTGCAAAGACTTTGGCTACAGCTGTAATGTGCAAAACATTGAAATTTTCCTGTAAACATTAAGCTTAGTCCTGTTCCTTCCACCTGTCACGCCTCCTGATTAGTCTTCATTGACTATTAACTTAACTTGCATCCCTTTTACCGTGACTTTGGCTTCAGCAGCACACATGCCAGATTTCCATCATCTACAATCATTTGTGACAGCTTTGGTTGAAACTGGTCTACTTCCGGGACCCGCTAATATAAATATGACGCATCCAACCCTTCTGCTCAACCTCCACTCTCCATAAGACAGAATGGGCTGCTCAGTGCTGGCCACGGTACTCTATGGAGGATGTGTTTTCACATATGATATTGGATTATGTATCTTTTTCTTAATCACGTCAATTTAAATTAGGCAGCTTTGCTTCAAGATAAACGCTGCAGCGCCACTGTTTACTGTGCAAATTATAAAGAATTAGCACTTATTGTACTTCTATTGCTGATGACACCCAATGTAAGTTACAGCCATTTGCCATGGATTATGACTTTTCAGTCATTTTGTACTTATGTGTGGATCACATGGAGGATTTGTATGACCTGTAACCACATCATGTCACTGGCTCAGGGCCTGAAGGGACTGCAGTGGTATGGATCAGTTCCCAGCAAAGAGAAGGTTGTCATATGAAGGACAATCCATTCAAAGCATATCCATATGGCTAGTGCATGTACAAAATATGGCCAGATTTACAAATAATTACCTACTCTGCAAGTCAACAAGTGTATGGCTGCTGTGGTAACCAGTTTTAACCTGTCATCAAAAGATTTGATTTTTTAAAAGTCCATTCATAAAACCATCTGACCAACCAGTAAATACAGTAAGTGCTTTTAACAAATCTCACATTTAACTGTAGAACATTCAGCAGAAGTGGCAACAATTAGTTCTTGAATGCTCCAGCCTTGCTTGCTTTGTTGATAAAGTTTTTCAGAAGATCAGAATCCATGTTGGCGAAGGCATCCGTCTGAGTGACCACTGTCATATGGTTAATGCAGAACCTGAAGCAAAACTCTTCAAGATCCTGAAAACAAGAGGAGACATCTGCTTTTAGAACCACTTAATGCCTTATAAACACACAAGTCAAACGCAACAAGTTACTTCTATGACCAATGCCTTGTAAGCCCTTCAGATAATATTTTAAAGGGATCTGCATAATCAGCAGTGATGCATCATGGGAGACCTTTCTTACTCAATTGAAGCTGATTTATTGCAAATACCTTCAGTTGTTGGAAAGGCAAATTGATATTAAGCATTGTTTCCCCCCCCCCCCCCCCCTTCTCCTTTCCTACTTTCTGTAAGAGGGCTTTTTGGTATTTTGGCTCCCCTTGTACTGTCTTATTGGTTCTTGGTCACCATGAGCTAGGGGGTTAGAGATTTGGTTTATACTGAACCTTCTGCACTCACGTTCACTGTATGCATCTTGTGCAGCACATACTGTATATCACTCATGTATGGCAATGCAGTGTTTAGTAAATCCCCCCCATGTTCCCTATTTGCCTTTTCATGTCTATGGGCCATGCCTGCTTACACATACGGAACTATTTGCAGTGCAGTACCAGACAACACAGTGTGTAAATGCAAACAGCCCATACACAGCAACATGTAGCACGCCACACACACATTTAACAGTAGTGGATTGAAGAGAGAGTGAGTGAGTGAGTGAGTGAGTGAGTGAGTGTGTGTGTGTGTGTGTGTCTCTCTCTATGTGACTGCTAAGTTGAGCATGTGGGGCTAAGTACAGTACACAGGTTATGTTATATGAGAGGAATTATATTGTTTGCTTACTAGGACATGTCTGCTATTTTACGCTATTTGTTACACTGGTTCTGTATAGTTCAGACTGTATGCATATTGTAGGAAAGATATCTGCGAGTTATAATCCTACCTATTAAAGTACAAGTGTCCCTGTGTCCCATGTCCGTGCTTTTGCGCTACTGTGCATGTCCTGCACTGACACAGCCGTTGGGACAGGACGCAGTGGCCAGGAGGCCGGCCGTGTGTGTGTGTGTGTGGTGACAGACCTAGAGCAGTTTTTAAACGGGCTTAGGTCACTAATATAATATAGAAGTATGATTAAGTAATATGCATAGTGTATTGTGGGTTGATGTCAGGGCACAGGAAACAGCATTCATGACTGATGTTTCATGTCTGAGGGTCCAGGGATGTCTGTCTCTACAGAATGCGACTCTTGTGGGAGAATGTCTCTAAGCCTATGAGTATAGTATATGTGTGGGAGGGTGCAGAGCTTAAGGGCTGGTTCAGACGGACGCTTGCGGAGCGTTTACCGCAAGCGTTCGGAACGTCGCGTTAAACGCTCCCATTCAAGTGAATGGGAGCATTTGCACCAAGCTTTTACACGCGTTTACACGAACGCGGCGTTCGGGTCCCAATTTTCACTTGCGTTCGTGTACATGTAGTTTCCAGGGGCGGCCAACCGCGACGGCTAATGTCCCCCTAGGGGAAGAAAAAACGCGACCGCATCCGAACGCGACGCGAAGGCTGCTGAAAGGTTGACCGCGCAGCCGCCGCAACGCCCCCAAACGCGACGCTATGCAGACGTCCGTGTGAACCAGCCCTAAAGATGGCTGCAGACACTGGGGTCACTGTATTCTTCCACTTCCTTTTCCTGTTCTCTCCTCCTTTTGACTACAAGACACAAGATTAGCAGATCGGATTTGAAGCTGGGCTCAAGGGGACACACTCAAGGCATAGGCAGGTTACTGTGCTGACTGACAGTACCCAGTGCCCCTGGCTGGATCAGAGGATAGAAAAATGGCAGCACTCATGACATGGCATCAGTTTCTGTAGGCCTGGACCAGACGATATGCGATTCATATATGTACACACCACAGTAAGGAAGGAATCAGGCAAAATAAAGTACAAGTAAACTTTTATTTAACAATTGGGACGGAAGAGATTTCTACTTTGGCTTGTCTACAATATGTAAGTTTCCTAGTACCTGGGCATCATACTTAACGGCAGCAGACAGCAGTGTGATGGCATTCTCCTCACAGATACCTTGTTTTATGGTTCTCTGGCAAAGCTGCTTCAGCCTCTCCTCTCTGTACAGTGTGGCTAGTTCCAGGAGTCCTGCATAGAAATAGAAAGTTTACAGTCTGTTCACAGATCCCAATATAATCAGGCATTTCCAATCTTCATCCAGGAAAATACAACAAAGAATACAACCTGCACACCCTTGGTCAAAGCCAATAATAATGAATGGAGAGCTCTAGCCTCATTTCAGGGTGGCTGAAGACACCCCCTTTGTTAATCCATAAGAAATTGTGAGGAGGCACTTCCACAAATTATACTTTCATACAGAACACACTAGCCAATGTTTGAGGACACAAGAGTCTCTTTTTCGGGGCATTGAGGTCTTTATTTTTCATTTTAGTTTAGGTTTCCTTTAGAGTTTCACTTACCTGGGGCTTCTCCCAGCCGCCCTGTGCCTGCGCCATCCTGGAACGGTCCTCCGGTCCCCGCCACAGCTAAGTTTTGTTTTGGAGCATCCTCACTTCCGATGCCGGGAGTGTCCTGCACAGATGCAGTACCAGATTTTATCCTACCACGCCTGCGCAAAACAGTCCCAGTGACGTGAGTGAAGACACACATGCGCACTGGCCATCGACTGGCTAGTCGCTTGAAAACAAAACTTAGCAGCAGCGGGGGACTGGAGGATCGTTGATTAACGGTCCAGGCACAGAGTGGCTGCAGGGGGCTGGTAGAAGCCCCAGGTTTTTATTTGTTTTTTTTCCATTTCAGTTGAGGTTCACTTTAAAGTGGATCTGTAAGGGAAGAAAAAAAGCCCTTGGGGGTATTTACCTTGGGAGGGGGAAGCTCCAGGATCCTTAATGAGGCTTCCGTCCTCTTCAGCCACGGAGATCCAACGCTGGCTCCCTTGAATATCCCCGACAAGCTGTGCACAGCAGGCACAGTAGCCTGTGACAATATTTACAATCTGCGCTCTTGCGCAGGCGCAGTATCAGCTTTCTGATCGGTTTAGGCGGTAACAGCCAAGATGCAGGACACCTGTGCAGTAAAACCAACCCCAGACAAGCTCCGTGTTCAAGGGCTGCCAGTGCTGGATCCCGGAGGTTGAAAAGGAGGGGAAACCTCATTAGGATCCAGAGGCTTCCCCTCCCGAGGTAAGTACCCCCAGGGAAAGTTTTATTCATACAGATTTTGTATATCACTCCACTTGCCAGCAAGGGATGTGATTCCCCTGGTGGCTGCAGCACACTGTGAGGAGGTTGATGTAAATACAATGAGGCGCATTTACATCAATGAAGCATGTAGGTATGTTAAACAGAGATGCATGGAAAACAGCAGTTTATGTATTTATACAGCATAAACACAGACCACAAATGCATCAGGCCCAACTTTATACCTGTAATGGCTATAAAGGCAGCTTTATGGGGCAGGTTATATACAATATGATTAAATAGCCCCACTGCAGTCCATCATGAATGTGGCAGCCAGAATTATCCACTCCTCCCATCACTCCACCATGGCGGCTCCCCTCCTAGAATCCCTCCACTGGCTTCCTATCCAGTCCAGAATCCGATTCAAGATACTGTGTCTGACCTACAAATCTGTCCACAAAACCTGACCAACTTACATTTCCGATCTTACTCAGAGGTACACTCCGCTCTTCCAATGAACTTCGCCTGACCGACCCCCGCATCACCCAGTCCCATGCACGCCTCCAGGACTTCTCAAGAGCTACTCCAACACTATGGAACTCCCTACCTTCACCCATTAGGGCAGCCCCCTCCTTCAACATCTTCAAGAAGGCCCTCAAAACTCACCTTTTCACTCTGGCCTATTACCCCTCACAATTGCTCTAAACCCACAGCTGAACTCTGGTCCCCTACCTCTCATGTCCCTACCTCTCCCTCTAGATTGTAAGCCTTTAGGCAGGGTCCTCCTCCTTTTGTGTCCTACCTGTTCATGCACCTCCATTACTGTGAACCCATGCTATGCATCTGAGTGAACCTAATTTGCCTAATCTCCATGCTCCCCTCCAGTGACTAAGCATTACCTTGTACTTATACTGTGCTGTGTGATCTGGTTTTCTTGTATTCCTGTATTGTCATATTGCTATATGTCACCCCTAAATATTGTGTATAACCTAAACAAATGTCCAGCGCTGCGTAATATGTTGGCGCTTTATAAATACAATAAATAAATAAACCTGCCATTTAACTATTTCTGCTGGACGGACGTGAAGCTCACGTCCAGGCGGCTGCTCTGCTGCGGTGCTGCGCTTCCGCGCCCCCATGGTGTCCCCCGATAGCCCTAGGATCAGTAAACGGGAACATGGTTCCCGATCACCGATCCATCTCTCCAGCAGAAAAACCGGAGCACTCTTACAAGAGGCTTCAGTCTTTCTGCCGTAAAAATTTCCGCATCCCCCTTGTGCTTCCGCTTAGTGAGAAGCACAAGGAGGAAAAAAAAATTCAAGGTGGCCATCTTGACGACTGTGCTTAAGAGACGCCTCTTCCTACTCGCAACGTCACGTGACTACATGATGGGCACGAACGGGAAGTAAGCGATCGCGATACTTTGCGCAGAGTCGCCTGGGATCTTAAAGATCCAATCCCCCGTGTACGTCCCCTAACAATGTGTGATCGTTGCAGGGAGGGCAACATCGTTTAGCATGACGTCTGGTAACATAGCTGCAAGTATTGTCCGGTGAGTATGAGGCTTAACAAGAGCTACTAGAATTAACAGATCAATAGCGACCCGGAAGTAGTACAGGGTGAGGTGTTCGCCGATATCTCTATTCAGCAGTGATGTATTGTGGGAGACATCACATACTCAATCCAACCCAATAATCGCAAATGCCTTCTGCTTTTTTTGTTTTGTTTTATAGGGCACTATAAAGAATGGAACACTATGGGGGGGGGGGAGGAGGGGGAAGCACAAAAATGACAGTGTTGTTACAGCAGAAGGGGATAGGAACAGAAGACACTATATGAAGTATATACATATATAAGAAGCACATGAATAGCAGTGTCAGTAAACGTGACGTTTGGTAAAAGCATCCTATTGCCTCATTATGCCTCTCAGTTACATTTCATCTGTTTGTTGCTTTACATGACATTTCAGATGTTTCTGCTCAGCAGTAACAATACTTTAGTATAGTCACCTTGTAATAGGAAATGCTGCATTTAGGTTTATAAAGCTCCCTGAAATCTCATTCACAATTCAAATTCTAAACGGTGTTCAAGATTTTACAGAATATAATTCAATGCCAATGCATGTCTGAGGTAAACTACAAAGGCCTCAGAGCAATAAACTCATGAGAAGAGAAAATCACATTTAACTGTTTCTGAAAAGGGATCTTTGCATTAAAAACCTTCAGATGGCCTTCACATCTGTTATCATTAGCAAATACCTACAAAGCACATAGGATTAGTTAGTGTTAGAGCCCCTCCCATGGGGGATGACTTCTTCGTAGTGGGAGGGACGAGTACCTAATAAGTTGCATGCAAGCTATTACGGACCCAACATCCTCCAATGGTAGACAGGTGCATTTTATTTGAATGCTGGGTGTGTATTTTATCCCACTAGTGGGGCTTGCACTCTCAAGCAGGTAGTCATAAGGATGCAATCTGTTTTTAAGTAGCGCTGTTCCTTTCCCCGCCATGTACAAATGTAAGTAACTCTGGTCAGCTGCTCCCATTTAATAGCATTGCTTATTGATGTTTATGCAGAGCTTCTGTTTGGTTTCAAGGTGCGTTTGTAGTTTCTTGGGGGGGCCCAGCGCACCTCTGATTAGTGGCCATTTGGAGGCGGCTTGGTGATGCGCTGATCCACCTTTGCGCATAGATAAAATGATGTTGAAAAACTTTACATTGAATCTAGGTATTGATTTCCCCCAATCATGTCCTGAGACCTCCCAGCAGCACCCATTCAGTCAAGTGGCGCCCGAAGAACGTCTTTGTGCTCCAGACAGTGAAGCATACCCAGGTGACAACCTGCTGTCCAGTTGAAAAGCAGTGTCACCTGATTCAGAATTGGATTGGAAGCCAGCAAATGATTGCTCACTGGCTTCTACAGTATGTGGATTGGAGGGTGCCAGCACTGCTATTCTATATGCGGGCCGCCAACATTTAAAGGTGCAGTGGGCCACATCTATAAAATATACATTTTGCGTTTGGAGGGGCCAGTGAAAATGCCTTCGGGGCCGCATTTGGCCCACGGGCCGTTGTTTGAGGACCACGGTTCTAGTGGATACTGAAGCCTTCAGGGTTACCGCAGCCGAGCGCTGTAATTACAGCGCAGATTTGGGTGCAGCCGGCGCCACCATAGACCGTAATAGGACGGCTATAGTGGTGCACAGTCAGTAACTTCGGCACCGTCAGAAGACGGAGCTGAAGTTTCTTCTAAAACACTGAAATTCGCCTTCCAACAATAGCTGGAAGCCGAATTACATCATTCCCCACTATCCACGTGGACCTAGAGGGGGAATAGTATTTAACGCCGCCGGGACTTGTGCAGCAGCAGGATAAGCCATACCGGCTGTATCCTGCGCCCAAGTCTCCTGGCGGCCAATTCATATGTATGCACCGCCGCAGGCCTAGCTCTACATTACACCTCAGGGCACAGACTGCATTGGAGGAGAACAGCTTCTGAGAACCACATAGAACTTGTCAATTACTGTATTTGTAACAAGCAGAAAGGAAAACACTACATATGTCCGTCCTTACCAATGGCATCCTCAGGGGAAATGCTGATATTATCGGTATATAAATATTCCAGGAAAGCATGAAATACAGGATAGGAAAACTGATTCATTTCAATGACGTCTTCATTACGATCATGTAAAAATGAACGGAGATATTCACACCTAAAAGCAAAATGAAAAAACACCACATCAATATCATCGTCAGTGCTCATAGCAGACTGCACCCCATGCCAGACATGAGCCAATCAGATTGCAATCTGCCAAGTGACCTGCACATCTGAAGGTAGACAAGCACAGAAAGTTCTGCCAGTCCTTGTTTATATGTGCAAACCTCAGCATACTGAGTGACTCATTCCCGGGAACACTCTGCATGCCCACTGGCTAGATGCACTGCGGTCCCTGCGTGATGAGCACTCGTGCAGCAGCAGATGACAAACAATGTGCCCAAACATGTCTACATTCACCAGTCTGTGATCCTGCCCTCCATTCTGTTCCCAGCTGTCTTACCTGATTTGTACAAGAACTCTGTGCACATAAATGTACTTTTCATCCACTAAAAACTTCAAGTCTGAGGTCTCTGGGTTGTCAAATTCCTTCTTCAGGGACTCTGCTACAGTTAGATGACCATCTGGGTCTTTAAAGGAGAGGGGAAAAAAAGAATGAAACCCAACATAATTCATTCTTCAAACTGTTTAATCAAATAGCTTACTGGCTTTATTGAAATATTCCCTTCCAGAGGTGGTCAGTGAGTCGCTAATAATTTCAAGATGATGCATTTTGATGTTAATGTTATATAAATGTATGCAACTTGGAACTGAACCAATGGAAAGCAGTTGCTGATGATTTTCATTGGATCAGGTAAGTGCAATGCCCAATGCTGCATTCACAGTGTGTGCATTGCATAACACAGATGTTATATGTGAGCTGAAATGGACACTGCACGTTATACATACACGTTGATTCAAAGCCTGCATACAGCACCACCAGGATCCCTCTTCAGCCCTGTCACTGCATAATTGCAGTGCCTGATCTCTATGACGCCCTCTAGTGGTGTCTCATTATGTG
Source organism: Hyperolius riggenbachi (assembly GCF_040937935.1). NCBI lineage: Eukaryota > Metazoa > Chordata > Amphibia > Anura > Hyperoliidae > Hyperolius > Hyperolius riggenbachi. The sequence continues at coordinate 154,254,147 of NC_090647.1, read as the reverse complement.
CACCTCTGAAGGGTGTCATAGAGATGAGACACTGTGAATAAGACAGTCAGGGCTAAAGAGAGATCCAGGCGGTGCTGACAAGTGAGTCACTGGTGCAAGCATACTCTGCATATGGTGGAGAGGCTACCTAGTACTGGGGGCATATCTGGCTATCTATATTGGGAAGGGGTCTATTAACACTAAAGCCCCGTCTACACTACGAGACGTTGCAGCGATCCGGCGGCTCGATTAGCTGCCGGATCGCCTCTTCCGCGTGCCCGGCGCGTCCCCGCTCGCGCGCCACATTCGATTCCCCGCTCGTCCCCGCTCATCTTCCGCTCGATTCCCTGCCATTGTCCCCTCGCGGGGAGCGAGCAGGGAATCGGCGGTGCGGAGATCCGTCCTGTCGGATCTTATCAATCGAGCCGCTTAAGCGGCTCCATTGATAAGGAGCATCGCGGCCGCATCTACTCGTGTAGATGCGGCTTAAGGGCACATCTGGCAATCTATCCTGGGTTGGGGGCTAACACTGGGGGCACATCTGGCTATTTATACTAGGGAGGGGGGCAATGTTACACTGGGGGCACATCTGGCTAGCTATACTGGGGAGAGGATTGCCTAATACTGGAGGCATATCTGGTTATCTATAACAGGGAGAGGGTTACCTAATACTGGGGTTATATCTGGTTATCTATAATAGGGAGGGGGGCTATGTAATATTGAGGGAACATTTGGCTAGCGATACTGGAGGAAGGGGCTACCCAATACTGGGTGCATATCTGGCTAGCTTCACTGGTGAGGGGGAAACTGGCATTCTTTATAAGGGAATAAGTATGGCAGCCTCCGTATCCCTTTCAATTCAGGTTCCCTTTAATCTTCTGAGAACAAAAGAGGTGACTTGAATACTTTTGCATCCGATGAAGGCCAAAACATTTAAAAAGACATAAATTATGAATATTAAATAATCTCTAATACAAGTAAACTTTGTGGAATTATTCTTTAATGCTACACATGCTGTCATGAGGGTACTACAAACACTCATGTATAATAGACTACAAGTACTCAGCTGGTGTCTTTTTACATAGTTACCAAGTAATAAGTAACATGACATTTGCTCGAACCAACCAAAGCAGCCAATCAGAATTCAGCCATCTGTGATCTTGCAGTAAAGCAATATCTGATTGGTGGTAGTTATGGGATGGTGCACTTGGCGTGTGTCTGTTTCTGCTTGGCAATTTGCATGCTATAGGAGTGACTCACCTACAGAGAGCAGTCTCCACATGATAGCAGGGGTGGAGAAGCAGGCAAACACATCATCCGTGCAGGTGAAGTGGGTGAGATGCGGGGAGACGACAGCTTGTCCTCGGCACTGGCCCCACATGTACACCTGACCACTCTGAGATATGGCAGCCGATGTGTGCGACAAGTGGAAAGCTGCTATTTCTGCCATTCTATTCACACAAACACAAGAACACAGATAAGATACATAAGGCAGCTGTGTAAACACCCTCCTAATATTCAATTTACATTACTCAAAAAGATAATATAATGTTTGTTCCAGGCACTTGTACATTCAGATTGTCACCACTTGTTTCATTGCCAGATGGGCAGGGGTGAGGGTAGGTGAAATATGGCTAAGTAGTGAAAGTAAAGAACACTGACATGCCCACAAGGTTCTGCAAGAAGCATTTGACTGTCCAGTCAGGATCTTTTGTAGACCAGGGCAAACAATATTCCAGCAATTAAGGCAACCAGTACAAGGAATATGTGCTGAAGCAATGCTGACCCCCCCTCCCCCCCAAATAACATTCAAGTCAGAACAACAGAAAGACTTAGACAGGGAAAGCCTTATTCTTTCCAGAATCAGATTTTTACCCCTATCTTAAGACATTCTGTCGTAGAGATCGTCTTAAAGTGAACCCAGGTGGAAAATAAACAGATGAGATTTAAAAAAAATTGTATTTATGCTTCTACTCCTAAAAAATTACTTTTTAGCTATTCCATGGTTTTATTTTATATTTAAACATTTACAAACTAGATTGAATGTTTTGTTGTTTCCTTGCTTCTACTCACTGCCAGCATAAGTTAGAAAAAAGTCAATATTTCATGTATTTTATCTTCGTCTGCTCTCAGAAGTTGTACAGGGTGGGCCATTTATATGGATACACCTTAATAAAATGGGAATGGTTGGTGATATTAAGTTCCTGTTTGTGGCACATTAGTATATGTGAGGGGGGAAACTTTTCAAGATGGGTGGCGACCATGGCGGCCATTTTGAAGTCGGCCATTTTGAATCCAACTTTTGTTTTCTTCAGTAGGAAGCGTGTAAAAGAATAGTTTAAACATTGCAATATCTGGGACAAATGGGCAAATAAAATGTGTGGGTTTTAATTACGGTAGCATTTATTATTTTAAAGCTATAATGGACGAAAACTGAGAAATAATTGATTTTTTTTAAATTTTCTTATTTTCTTAATTCCTTTAAGTGGTTAAAGTGAACCGAGCATCATTTTTAACACCCAGGGCAGCTCTATAGCAAATTAAAAATGCATTCTAAAAATGTGGTTTATTATTAAAAAAAAGTTTCAATTTACCTCATTTGTTTACATCTAAGGGTTAAAATAGCCACTTTGTCCATCCTCAAAGGACTTGCGGGCGCTGAGCAGGAGATTGTGGAACACAGATAAGAAATCACCTCATTAGACTTAACTGACCACAAACAAACCCCCATTGTACTTCAAACAGAAAACATCAGTTACAGTTGAAGAATTTCACACCTAGCCTGGACAATGCTAGTTGTAAAACAGCAGGGGTTGAGCTTCTGAACAATGGCAGCCCTTGCAGCTATTTGAAGCCAGGAGCTGCTTAGTTCACTTTAAAGGGCCAGAGCCTTGTGTTCCAATAGGGGTTAAAAAAACAACCACACAGCAACACACACACACTGTTAAAGAGACACTGAAGCGAAAAAAATATATGATATAATGAATTGGTTGTGTAGTATGGATAATTACTAGAACATAAGTAGCAAAGTGTAACGATTGTGGAACTTTCTCCGTGATCAGCGCACAACGCGTGCGCTGACACGGCGGAAATCCTCCACAAGCGTGTAATTGCAGGCACCCAGCAAAAGGTGCTACGCACCTGTAGAGGGAAATTCCTGTCGGCAGATGACGCTGGGGAGTGCAGAGGAACCAATCCTCTGTACCTCCACAAATGCCAGACAGGAATTGTACGAAGCGCAGAACGCAATCGCAAGAGAGGCGATTGCGAATGAGAACGAGCAAAGGGACAGGTTGTATGTGTGTGCGCCAACCTAGCCGCCACCCCGTGACAGTGCACACACAACAGCAGATATGAAATAGGAACGCGATCGCGAGAGGTGCGATCGCCAGACATGACACAAGGCAGATCAGAACAGAATACGAGGTTAGCAAAGGCACAGCAAATAATACAATAAGAATAACAAGGAAAATAACAAACGCTAACTGAACGCGAACACCGCACTCATTCGCAACAGTGCACGCGTTCGTGCGCGGTCTCCACGTGATAAGCACAATAGAGACAAGCATGCCTAACTAACCAAGACAAGACAAACATGTAACAGAGGACGCGAGCGCTTGCTTAACGGTTACCTCACCGAGCTTCCAGCAAGCGTTCGTAGCAGATAAGACAGACACATGAAAACAGGGACAAGCGAGAGATAGGATCCACAGCACTAGCGAAAGTGGCTAGCGCGATCCAGGTACAGAGTAGCAGAACAGAAGGATCCACAGCACTAGCGGAAAGTGGCTAGCGCGATCCCAGGTGACAGAACAGAAGGATCCACAGCGCTAGCGAAAAGTGGCTAGCGCGATCCCAGGAGACAGAACAGAAGGATCCACAGTGCTGGCGAAAAGTGGCTAGCGCGATCCCAGGAGACAGAACAGAAGGATCCACAGCGCTAGCGAAAAGTGGCTAGCGCGATCCAAGGAGACAGAACAGAAGAGATAGCTGGTAGCAACCGCTGCACCAGCTATACTCCAAGAACAGAGATCAGAACCATTTCCTGTCGACCACCGCTGGGACAGGACAATAGCAACAGAACAAACAAACAGATAAGCAATCCTAACTGCACTAAGGAAACCTGCCTAGTGCAGTTTTCCAGGAATTACTCTAAGCTGATCTTCAAACAAAGAGCATGGCTGACACTCTCCAGAGTGTTTCACAGGAAGACTCCTTATGAACAGCGAAGCATTGTGGGAAACACATAGTACTTATAGTACACGCCTCCAATGAATGTGGCCAGGCAATTTGCATGACAACGTATGCAAATTCCTCAGCAAGCACAAGCTGCAAAACTGACAGAATCCTGGAGCTCAATGGCTCCTTTGCATACATAACAACTGGAAATTCTTAACTCTTCCTGTACTGGAAACCATTATAGACTTATGTATCTGCTCCTAATGTTTTATTCCTTAGTTGTACTACACACAGAAATCATCAGTTTTTTTCGCTTCAGTGTCTCTTTAATTCACCCTTGCAATACAAAAAAAAAAAAAAAAACCAACAACACAAGAATGGACCTAAGAGCAGAAGCAGAACATGGTAAAGTCAAGTTATAAGTTCTAATTGTGTACATTGCTCCTATGCTGGGCAAAATTGTCTTTTAAATTATAAATTTAATTGAACATTTTAAAAGGTTTTGTTAAGAATTTGTGTCTCCACTCCTTTGGGGGAAAAGAAAAGCTAAAGAAAAAGTTAGTGCAGACTTTGTACTGGCAACAGCCTGATATTTGCCTGAAATTCAGCAGAAAAGCTAGTAGGAATGATCATAGTTTACATGAATCGCGCCATTCTGAATACCGCCAGCTGGAGATATGGTCTGTGTTTATACATGCATTGCACGATATGAATAGATAACGGTGTGCTGAAAGTACACAGTGGAAAAACTTGCTTAGACATTCCCAAATTCTGTGATTACCCTTGCATGGACCGGTTTCTCTGTCAGACTAAATAGTCATTGATTTATTATAGATTTTAAGGGAAAACAACAGTCCACTATCAATAAACAGACACTTAGGGCCGGCACTTGCAGTGATGCTACATGCCACATAGTGTATCTCCCAAACGGGAGTACGGATTTCCATCTCTTGTTGAAAGATATTTGCCACATTTCACAAACATGATGCTGATAATAAGGCAAGTGAAAACGAAAATGGCAATTCACCAAAAAACCTGCCCTTATTAACGTTTTGTGATAAGTTTGCACAACAAGAGTGTTCCATTATCACGCCAATCCTTAACTACTTCCGTACCAGCAGTCTCTGCCCTCTGAAGGACCAGAGACTGCTGGTACAGCGCCTACTGACAAATTGCTGCAATAATCCGCCACTCCAACCGCTCTGTCCCTGCCGTCCCTATCACGGCAGAGCTGTGAAAAAAGGTCAGGAGATTCTTTCATTGGCTTCTGACGCTGTCAATCAATGTAAGCCAATGAGATTTGCTTACAGCGATGACAGGGTCAGGAGCAAATGAAATCGGCTCTTGACCGGGTCACACAGCTCTGCGGTCATATAGACACCAGGGTGAGTGATCTGCGGTGGGGAGACAGTGGCGCGATCGGCGGAACCGTGCAGCGACGATGTTTGACATCTACATCCAGGAGGATCCGAGCGAGACTGCGTGAGCACGGGACAGCTGCAGGGGGCTGGTAGAAGCCCAAAGTGAGTAAAACTTTTTTTTGACTTAAGTGTCCCTTTAAAGTAAACCCGAGGCGAAAATAAACTGATGAGATAAACAATTGTATTTATCCTGCTACTCCAAAAAATGGCTTTTTGTTTGGATATCCCATGGTTTTATTTCACATTTTAAAGGGAACCTAAACTGAGAAGGATATTATTATTATTATGTTTTATTTATATAGCGCCAACATATTCCGCAGTGCTTTACAAAGCACAATAAGACGACAAGGGGAACATAGATACAACTAACAAATGTACAGCAGAGTTCCAAGCAGCACAAATATTGTTACAAAAACAGTAAACATTAGGTGGATGACCCTGCCCTTGCGAGCTTACAATTTAATGGCTAGTGGGGGACACACTAAGTAAGGGGGTGAAGGATGGATGAGGCATTGACCCTTTGCCTCTGATTACATTGCGACAGATAAGTAAATAAGGGCTATAGAATGTTATAAGCTTGTCTGAAAAGGTGTGTTTTAAAGCAGTAGGATCAGCCATACTATGCCAGGGAAAACAACACATATATACGGTAAGTACTTGATCTACTTATATAACACATGTATTGTACTGTCCATGTTATGATTTCAGTGAATGTTATATAGTAAATGACGATAATTCTGCTCCTGGTGGGGGCCATGTATTTTGCCCATAGTTAAGGCTAACTCGTGATCTAATTTCTGCCCTTTACTTTTTTTTCTTGTCTCCTCCAATCGCTGAGTCACCTCAGCCTTGCTTGTAAACACAAGTGAGTAGGGTATCAAGTTTCAGATAAGCAGCAGGCAGGGAAATAAAGGGAAGAGGAGGAATACATTATAGATAAAAAGAACCCCCAGCATGCATTTCTTTGGCACCGACTACTAAAGAGCCAGTGCTCCTAAGGTATATAACTCCAAATCATAACAGCAGAACATTTTTTGAAAGTTTTGAATGCAGGATTAGCATCTTTATCACTTAATACAATCAGGCCAGTTACTGTTGAAATTTGATTTTTATGGTGACACTCCCGCTTTAAGAGTGCGTTTGAAGATGTCCAGGTTTGGAGCATGACGTACAGGCTGTGGAAGAGAGTTCTAGATAACGGATGATGCCCGTGTAAAGTCCTGGATGCGAGCATGAGAGGAGGTGATCAGCTTAGAGGCCAGGAGAATTTCTTGGGAGGAGCGAAGGTTGCGGGAGGGACTATATCTAGAGATTAGTGAGATGTATGGAGGAGACAACTCGTGGAGGGCTTTGTATGCTAGAGGCAGGAGTTTGAACTGGATCCTCTGGGTAATGGGTAACCAGTGGAGAGAATGGCACAGTGGGGCTTTATCGGATATGGATTTTTCCTTTTAAAATACCAGTTGCCTGACTCTCCTGCTGATCCTGTGTCTCTAATACTTTTAGCCTCAGCCCCTCAACAAGCAGATCAGGTGCTCTGACTGAAGTCAGACTGGTATAGCTGCATGCTTGTTTCAGGTGTGTGACTCAGCCACAACCTCAGCCAAAGAGATCAGCATGACTGCCAAGCAACTGGTATTGTTTAACCACTTCAGCCTTCAGTCGTTTTCACTTTATGCATCCAAGCAATTTTTACCTCCCATTCATTAGCCTATAACTTTATCACTACTTATCACAATGAACTGATCTATATCTTGTTTTTTCTGCCACCAATTAAACTTTCTTGTTTGTTTACATGACGTCACATGACGTCACTCTAAGCGTAACATACGCTTAGAGCGACAGCCAGAAAAAGCACAGCTTCCGAGAGAAGCTGTCGCTTTTTCAGTGGGGGTGAGCAATCAGTGATCGGGCACCATAGCCCGATTCACTGATTGCCAGGCTAACGAATCGCGGCTGGAGCGCGCGTGCAATCGGCCGCGGGAGCGCGCAGACGCGCACATTGCCTCCTGAGCGTAGCTACTACGTCCAGGAGGCCAAAGTAGTTAAAAGGAAACATCCATATCCCTCTCAGTTAAGGTTCCCTTTAACATTTACACGGTAGAATGAATGTTTTGTTGTCTTTGCTCAGTGGCAGCCAATATTAAGTGTCCCTAAATGAAAATACATGAACTATTGACCTTTTTCTATCTCATTCTGCTATTAGAAGTTGTATTCTGCCAGGAAAACTGTTATAGCCGTAATTTGCTTATCAGTGATGTGTACTATATTCCGGACAAGCTACCGACAAGACAGCAGTAGTCACTTCCATGCCTAAAAATTCACTCTTTCAGTCAGCAAAATACAACAAGTAAAATGGCCTGGTTATTAGTATGTTTTGCACTGTGCATACACATATTTATCTAATCGTGTCACATCGGGTACACTAAGTTATCACCTCTACCCTAATCCCTTCCTGGGTGACAGATAGGTAGGAAAGATGCAAACACAGGCAAAATGCTTCTCTCTCTCTCACGTATCTTTTCAGGGTCTCCTTCTGCATAAAATGCTAGAAAAAGCTCAAAATTCTCCATCTTAAGGCGTTCATCGAAGACACAATCTTGAATTTAGAAACTTGCCACATCATACTACCTGATGTATAAGTACAAAGCCCATTAGTTTACCCTCACGTTACATAGATGTGGCAAGTTTGTATCAGCGACACCATTGCACAGCAATCTCTAGTAACGAATATCTAATATCTAAGGCCAGATGATAACTCCCCACACACAAATTTACTTTTCCACACATTTTATCCTTAAAGTGAATGTTTACCGAATTAAAAAAGAAAAAGTCAGATACTCACCTAAGGAGAGGGAAGGCTCGGTCCTAATGAGCCTTCCCCTCTCCTCTCCCGGTGCCCGGTCCCGCGCAGGATCCCCCGTGGCAGTATTCGACCAGTTCGGTCAAATACTGCCACTTCCGCATGCCTTCGGGAGCTTTCGGAAGCCTTCGGGAGCACTCGGGCTCCCGATGACGTGGCCGCTCCATACTACGCATGCGCGAGCGCCCTCTGTGACGTCTTCGGAAGCCCGAGTGCTCCCGAAGACCTCCGAAGTCCCTGCGGCGGCGGACGCGAACGGGGGAGCCAGCGCAGCACCAAGGGCACCGGGAGAGGAGAGGGAAGGCTCTTTAGGACCGAGCCTTCCCTCTCCTCAGGTGAGTATCTGACTTTTTCTTTTTTAGTCCGGTACCCATTGGCTTTAAAGGGAACCTAAACTGAGAAGGATATGGATTTTTCCTTTTAAAAAATACGAGTTGCCTCGCAGCCCTGCTGATCTCTTTAGCCGCAGTAGTGGCTGAATCACACACCTGAAACAACAGCAGCAGCAGGACACAGAGACATGTCATTGTGCACAGAACATGCCTTTGTGTCCTATTAAGACTTAAAAAAAAAACCGCCTCAGGTTCTCTCTTAAAGCAGCAGGAACAACCATACTATCCCAGGAAAAAAAAAATGATTATATATATATATATATATATATATATATATATATATATATATATATATATATATATATATATATATATATATATATATATATATATATATATATATATATTATATACATACATATACACTTGTTCTATGTACATAACAGATGTATTGTACTGTCCACATTTTGATTTCAGTGAATTTTATATAGTAAATAAAAGAATTCTGTTCCTGGCTTTTTCCATCTTAATTCCCTCTGACTGAAGCCAATCCTGATGTCTTTTCCTCCCTTACCTTTTTTTCTCTTAGAAACTGCACTGTCATAGCTAGCTTACTTTGTAAACACATGTGAGCACAGCATAGATCATATTACAGCAGCTCTCTGAACTACCCTCAATCAGTGAGGAGCAGGAATGTGGGAGGGGTAATGACAAGCTTCCTTCTCGTTGGCAATGGCAAAAATAGAACCAGTCTGACTGAGATAAGATGTATTACAGCAGAAACATTTCTGAATAGACTGGAGTGCTTGCAATGCAGGGTAAGGTTGCAGGCTGCATATTAAACACAGAGAAATTTACTGAATGTAACTGTAATGATCTGCTCAGCTGCCTGTGCAGGCAGGCAGCTTTTTGACCATTGTTTGGATTTGCATGCTACAGGACTCTGGAAAGGAGAGCTTCTGTCAGTTTTGCAGCTTGTGTTTGCTGAGGAATTTGCATGCATTGTCATGTAAATTGCCTGGCCACATTCATTGGAGGCGTGTACTATAAGTACTATGTGTTTCCCACAATGCTTGGCTGATCATAAGGATTTAGTCCTGTGTAACACTCCTGGAGGAGTGTCAGCCTTGCTCTCTGATTGAAGATCAGCTTAGAGTAATTCCTGGAAAACTGCACTAGGCAGGTTTCCTTAGTGCAGTTAGATTGCTTATCTGTTTGTTTGTTCTGTTGCGATTGTCCTGTTCCAGCGGTGGTCGACAGGAAATGGTTCTGATCTCTGTTCTTGGAGTATAGCTGTCTCTCTTGGATCACACTAGCATCTTGCGCTAGCGCTGTGGATCCTTCTGTTCTGTCTACCTGGATCGCGCTAGCCACTTTCACTAGTGCTGTGGATCCTTCTGTTCTGCTACTCTGTCTGCCTGGATCGCACTCACCTAGCGCTAGTGCTGTGGATCCTTCTGTTCTGTCTTCCTGGATCGCACTAGCCACTTTCGCTAGTGCTGTGGATCCTATCTCTCACTTGTCCTTGTTTTCGTGTGTCTGTCTTGTCAGCTACGAACGCTTGCTGGAGGCTCGCTGAGGTAACAGTTAAGCAAGCGCTCGCGTCCTCTGTTACATGTTTGTCTGTCGATGGTTAGTTAGGTGTGCTTGTCTCTATTGTGCTTATCACGTGGAGACCGCGCATGAACGCGTGCACTGTTGCGAATGAGTGCGGTGTTCGCGTTCAGTTAGCGTTTGTTATTTTCCGTATCTCCTCATTGTATGATTTGCTGTGCCTTTGCTATCCTCGTATTCTGTTCTGATCTGCCTTGTGTCACTTTTGGCAATCGTCTTTCTTGCGGTTGCGTTTCTGTTTCATATCTGCTGTTGTGTGTGCGCTGTCGCGGGGTGGCGACTAGATTGGCGCACACACATACAACCTGTCCCTTTGCTCGTTCTCATTCGCAATCGCTTCCCTTGCGATTGCGTTCTGCGCTTTGTACAATTCCTGTCTGGCATTTGTGGAGGTACAGAGGATTGGTTCCTCTGCACTCCTCAGCGCCATCTGCTGACAGGAATTTCCCTCTACGGGTGCGTAGCACCTTTTGCTGGGTTCCTGCAATTGCACGCTTGTGGAGGATTTCCGCCGTGTCAGCGCACGTGTTGTGCGCTGATCACGGAGAAAGTTCCACAATCGTTACAGTAACTTATTAAAATTGCTTATATTTTATAATCTTTATAAATTATTTAGTCAGCGTTTGCCCATTGTAAAATCTTTCCTCACTGATTTACATTCTTACATTTATTCCAGATGACAACATCTTCGCTAGAAGATGCAGCAGTAGTGCTGGGACTCTTGCTCATTTCTCCTTCCCATCCAACTGTCATTATCACTGCACTATGCATTCTCTCCCCTTTCACCTCTCCTGTCCCTCCATCTCTCTTACCATGCCCATTGTGTTATCTTCCATTCCATTCATATGTCTAACCTACCCATGTTCTGGGGCTTCTCATCTCTCCTACACTCCTCAGTCACCCCTAACAACCATCATCCACCTTCCCATAATAAAATCATCACCGTCTGTCCATCCTCCCAGTTCCTACTTTCCAAAGTGTGCTCTGACCAATGGGAACATTTTTGCTAGTACACGTACAATTTGCGACGTTAAAAAGGCAGGGCTGGTGAGTGCAAGACAATCATAAAGCACTTTCAGTGAACAGTGTTTATAGTAAAGGAGAACTTGTTCCTTATCAGACATCACCACACCTATGAAATGATTCACACTTCCGCTCCGTAAACCGTCATCACGTCTGGCCAAGCTATTTGTCATGCTTGTGGGTGCTTATCTTTATTACTATTCTAGTACCATGACATAAGATAATCAGAGTTGCGGAAAACAGCTAATGTTGTTAAACCACAGCTTTGCTTTTGTGTTTTCAATGGAAACACAAGTTCTCGGATTAAATAAAGCTGCTGCCTCTGCCGCCACCACTACCACTTGTAAAAAAAAAAAAAAAAAAAAAAAAAAAAAAAAAAAAAAAATACTGGATAATAATTAATAATAGATCAAATCAATGCAATTACCTAAACATGATCACAACAGATTTCAAATGATTTGCAGAATCCAGTAAGAAACACATAGGGCTTGATTCACAAAGCGGTGCTCACAGTTAGCACGCTGGTGAAAAGCCCTTTATCACGCCTAAATTCAGTTTAGGCGTGATAAGTTTAGGCGTGATAAGTTTAGCACCAACTGGGTTAGCACCGCAGTGCACAGCTGATCAAAAGTTTTGCCCTAGCAAAGTCTGGTGCACTTCGCATAGAGTTTAATGGTGCTGCTTTGCGTGCGGGACTTTGCGCGCGATCTAAACTTATCACGGCTAAACTTATCACACCTAAACTGGCTTTTCACCAGCGTGGTGCAGTGGTTATCACGCCTAAAGCCTCTAACTGGGTTAGCACTGCTTTGTGAATCGAGCCCATACTCTCAATCTTGAAAGAATAAAGGTAGCCGTTGTTATGCCATGATCATCACCACTTTGGCTTTGCTCACGCCTATTCCCACACCCTGTACACGCTTTACTCTTTTTTGGTTTTTTTTTGCCAGTGTCAGATGATGCACACATTACTCCACTATCACCCAACACTTCAGAAAGATAGACAAATATATCAATATCAAAGCTAAAACTGTACACAGTTAAAATCCTAGACGAATGTGGGTAACCCTAAACAACAAGGACAATTACCTTAATCTGTTGGGATTGTGTACAGGATAAAATTACTCTGGAAACATACTTTTTAAATAAAAGTTAAAATGTACCACTCCAATAAGACCCAAACTAGAGATTGCATTATTATCTGTAACACCAGGTTCAAAGAATCCTATTAAAAATCCTTAGATACTTTCTCACTGCCTGTTCACAAAACGCAGTAGCCAAATCAGTGAACCAAATCATGAGCATGAGAGAATTATTTTTTCTGCGCATAAAAAACGAGATAGATTCGTCCAATGATCTAGGAGACTTTTGGGATGCTCAAAGATTTAAAGACATGCTTGGTTCTCTATGGAGTTCTGACAAATGTGCATGTAAGGCAAGGCCATTGACCAGCTAATAAAAGCAGAAGACCTTTCTGTTTTATACATTAAGAGTAAATAAGCCCAGGGGACTCACCACTGAGGTCTCCCTTATTCACCTGTTCAATGTCCTCTCGCTTTTTCCTCCTTTTGTTTGATTTACAGTATTTGTTATGTATTCTAATTTTTCAAATAATGTAGAACAAAAATGTGAAGGGTATGCACAAGTAAAGGTGCAGGTGTAGATGTTTCCTACAGAAACTGACAAGTCCAGTTGTGAGATCCCTGTACCATAGAGGGATCCTTCCATGTTAACTGTACTTTACACTGTTTAAAAAAAACCTGATACATATATCT